>NW_021631894.1:0-42964 GCF_004799145.2 Neltuma alba
AAAATAGTGTCAGAACATGTCCTGGTGGTACAGGGTAAGTCAGGACCCGAAAAGTATCCGATACGGTGCAAGATTGGCTTGATAGGTGGAGAAATAATTAAGAAAATATTTTTGCACGAATTTCCATTTATTTTCTCCCTATTTTAATGCCATAAATGATGAAAGGACATGAAAGTGACAAGTATATGATTAGATGGGAAAAAGAAAATATTACGTGTACAGCTAGATGTAAGACACGTGTACGGTCGGATGTAAGACACCTGTGCAGTCGGATTAAAGACATGTGGCTTGATGATGTAAGCATGATGTCATCATGATGAGGTAAGCATGGTGTCATAGGACACTTGTCACTGTAAGATCAAAAGAGAAAATGAACGGTCCAGATTGAGCCACGTATTTTTAAGATCAACGATCTAGATTCAGTCTGCTTTTCTATAAATACCCCCTCCCCTCCCTACCCTTTCGTCCAAGCATAAGGAATCCGGGAAGCTCTTGCAAAATGGTTTCTAGAGAGAGAAAGAAGAGGGAGAAAGAAAGGCCAAGTGGTTCCAAGCCAGATCAAACTCTAAAACAAGGTATGTGATGGTTATAAACACCTGATTTTATGCCTATTTCGGATTAGTTACTGTGCGTATGATTCTTAAATTTGCATGCTTAAAGTACACTCTGTGAGATTTAAATCCATAGGTAGAACACTTCATTTGGATATGTGTAAGATTTTGGTGATGATTTTTCAAAGTTAGGGTTTGAAATCTGGAAACAGTGTTGAACTTTTAGAAGAGTTTTGAGTTCCGTACAATTCCGGTACTGTTCAGCGTAGGATTGGTTCATGAAACTATTTTTACTTTAAAGTGAACTTAAGGATATTTCATTGAGACTTGGAAGCGCTCAATTTGGATTTTTATAGAATTAATTATGAATTTTCAAAGTTGAGCAAAAATTCTGGAAATTCTGCGTGAACAGTACTCGCGAAGCAAATTTTCCAAATTTGGTATTCTTGAATCTAAGGCCATATAGAGTGGTCCTAATTGATAGGAAATGAATCTTAAGGATGGGAAATGTTAAGATTTATGTTAGAAAAGTTGGAAAGAAAACCCTAAGACTAAGAGAAAGGGTTGAGGTTCAAGAAAGCTAGTCTTGAACTTTATGTAATCTAGTGGTCCTAATGGATTGTATGATCAATGTGACTATGTTTAGGACCTTTGGAACATCCAAGAGGATGTTTGGTGATGTTGACCGAATGTCCACATGGTTGGAAAGACAAGGGAATCAAAGGAAAAGCAAGGGGAAAGCCATGTTACAAGGTAGTGAACTTACCTATACTGTGTGCTTGATATGTATGCTTGCATGATGTGATTGTGTTGCCATGATGTGACTAAGCTATGATGAAATGTTTGCAAAGTTATGTATGCAAGTTTATGTTATGTTTTGCCTTGGCAATATGTTATGGAAGTATGAAATGCTTTAGCTTAATTTCCATGGCATTCATGTGTTAATGTTATAACATGTCATGCATGTGCATTATGTCTTGCATACTTATGGGTAGTGTTTGCTACTGAGATTCTCCCGAATCTCACTCCTCCTTAACCAACCATTTAGGTCAATCAACGATGGGCAATAATGGCATGAGAAGCAAGAAGAAGTAAGCGGAGATTATTCTTGTTAATAGATGAGACTGTTGATGAATGTATAATTCTCCTATTTTGTAAACTATGTTATGGATGCCAATGATGCCATGTATTTAATTATAATGTTTATAGCATGAATAGAAATGTATGAGAATGAATGGGAAAGAGTAATCTCAAGTTATATATGTCAAAGAAATAAAAAGAATTAAAGTAAAGAGTAGTTAAGGGGCAAAACGTAGGTCCTGGGGTAGTGCGTTTGTAGCTCTAGTTTGACCTAGCAAATGAATGAGTTTAGCCACAAGATTTGGCATACTTATAGTACACATCTCAAGATTTAAAACAAGAGGTAGACCACCTCAATTGGACGTGTACACAAGGAGATACAAATTTTGAAAGTTGAGGCACAGAATCCCAAAGTTTCAGATTTTACCAAATGAACAGTAACTTTTTCAAAGGAAATTGAGCTCGAATTTCAAGGCAATCAGTTCAGAAACTATTTTTCCTCAAAATTTTATCCAAAGAGCTTTCTGTAAAACTTAGAATCACTCAATTTCAATTTTTCTACAATTAGTTATGAATTTTTTAGGTTTTTCACATTTTAAGGTGACAATGAATAGTAACCCGTAAATGAAAATTTTCAAACTTGATTTTTCATCAATTGTAGCCTTCAAAAGTGATTCCAAATGCTTCCGTAAGGAAAGTTAATTGAATTAAACATGAGGTGTTACACTTTTCTTTGTAATTTGGTCCCTCCTTAGGCCTAACCTTTAGAACCATCTCTTGCAAGTTATAGTATAATCTCTGGCCCTTAGTTGTTTCCAGTTTGTCATTCTTTAGTCCCGAACACTATTGTTTTACACATTTGCCCTTGGAAAATCTTTTTTTCCTTCTGAGGGATCTTCAGGACTTTTATTGCATTGGACTTAGTAATCATCCTTTCCTTGTGCTATTACTTGTATCTATGAGCCAAAATTTGAGATGTTACATTGGACCCCTTTGTTGAGTATCCTAGGCTAGCAGTCCCCATAGTCTATGCCATCAGATCCTCTTTTATGCGATCAGTCATGTTAACATCCCAATCATTGACTAACTTCTTAGATCTAGCGTCCTAATCCATTGTGTTTTCCATCTCAATTCCTGTAAAGGTTTATCAGTTTCTCCTCAACCACCCCATTATCTAATGCAGAACTTAAGCAGAGCGTTCTATCCTATGCCAGAACCTCTGCTCTGATACTAAAAATGTCACACCTTACTATCAGATCCACTTACGGTTTAATTAAAACCATATTGGATCACATTAGATGGTCTTGGGCTCAAAAATCCATGAAAAACACTGATTTTCAGATTTTTACTATTCATCAGGTAAAAATCCAGTTTTCTGACCCAACTTCAAAAATTCATAACTTAATCTAGCAAAATTGAAATGGACTGGTTCAAAATTGTATAAAAATCTCTTTGAATGTTCTTTCAAGAAAAATAATCTTATGAACTAGTTCAATTTGAAAAAGTGTCAGGTTTTTGTGAAATTCACCTCTGTCCTTGACGAGAGCCTTTTTGTGTCGTTCGCCTTGGGGTTCTCAATCAAAAATAAATCCAAGCTATGCAGTATGGTGCAAACTCAGGTCGTTTCACTTTTGGGAGCCTTTATTAATTACCTAAGTTAGACTAAATGCCATGCAATGCAATGAAATGGGGTTTTAGGTTTTTAAGATTTAAATGAATAGAGCCTAAACTAAATGCAATGAAAACAAACCTAAGATACTATATTTTTGGTGTTTTAAGATAATAATGATGGAATGGAAATGAATGATAGGAAATCTCTTGAAAATGGTTTTGATGGCAATCATAGTTCACTTAAAATATTGGGAGTTTCACAAATCCATTTGGTTTTCTTAATAAGAACCTCAATAACCCATTGAGTCCAAAGCTTACATTAATGAACTCATTAATGAAAACTTTGTTTAGCTTCCCTAATGTGTAATTTTGGAATGATTATGCAATTAGCTCAATGTAACACACAATCAACTCAGTATCGAAACATAACCATGTAAGATAGGAGAGAATCATGAGAGTTACAAGAAGCATATATGCAACTACATATATTTAAGCACAAAATTCAACGTCAATCAATCCAAATTACAAATGTTAATCAATAACCAATGATTATAGTAACAATCCCAAGTTCTTAACTAACAATTTACATCTCCTAGACCTAGAAAGCCATAAATCATAGCTAAAAATTGAAAAATGAAACTAAACTCCCCTTTGAAGTCTGGAAACTCATGCCACACCACCATTCTTCAAGAGTTGATAAACCTTAGCCCTCCATAGCTTCAAGAAAAACTCCAACCAAAGTGAATCTATCAACCATGGCAGCTGGGAGTGGAAGGAAATGAGATGAAATGAAGAAAAGGTGAAGGAAATGGATGAGCAAGAAGATGGAGGTGGAGAGGCAAGAGGATGGGAGAATAGAGGTGTTGGAGATGATAGAATGGAGTTTTCCCCCGAAAATAGGGTTTCTAAGGGTTTAAAGGGTCCATATGGGTCGGATCATATGATTAGAGGCTCCATTTTCGCGTTCTGATTCGGATCTGGCGTTGCTGATACGAGTCTTTCACCGCGGCGAAGGTATACCTTCGCCGCGGCTAAGCATTCCTGAGAGGAGCTCCGCCTAATCTTGTGATTTCGCTGCGGCGAAGCTGTAAGTTGGCCGTGGCAAACTTTGCCCGAGAGATTACTGGTGAGATTTCAATTTGGCACCGCAGCGAACTGTGTTAGTGCTGATACTCTGATCTTGTGTTGTGTCATCCTTTGGTCTTTGATCTTGGCTCCAATTCTCAAGTGTCCTACAATAAAAAGCAACAATTTGAAGCATCAATTGTCCTAGAAATCAACTGAATACAATTAATAACCAATTATGACAATTTTAACCTCAAAAAGAAACTAACTCAAAGCAAGGACTCTTAACCTAAATTAAGCACAATTATCATCAAAAGGAGCCAAAATCTATGATAAATACCCTTAAAATGATATAAAATAACATAGAACAATTGGGTTCAATCAGTCTTTTTAGTAAAAACTCTTTTTCCATATTCTGGACCTTAAATTTGAAAAGTAATTAAAAATCATATAGTTGACCATTTTTAACGTGCTTCCTATTGATTTGAAGCTCATGATTTGAAATTTAAGCATCTTAAATTTTGTGACAAAATTCGTTTGGGAACTTAATAAAAATGTGGCTCTAATTTGGCATCCTGCTTAGGGATTACAATACCAACCATACATACTTATACATAACCAAATATAAATGTTTCCTCATGGTTCATCACCATATTTATCCTTGGATTTGTGGCCTCCTTTTTGATGATTCAGTTCCTAAAATATTAGGTTACATATATTAGGTTACATATGGGGGATGAGACTTCAATGAAATCCCAGTAGCAAGATCAATCAACCAAAACATCAACATGCATCAATTACAAGCATTCCAACCTTTTGCTATTAATAGGAAACTACTTTGCCTCATACATGTAGCACTCTCACATGCAATAGCCAAGGCACTTAAAGCAAGGAGTATAGCTACACAATCATCATCATCATTATCATCTAGCTCAACCACATAATAGCACATGAAATTACATAGCAATCAATGCAACACTCAACATTAAGGTTAATTAAATCTTACTACCTTAATCCAATGCTCTTTGATTCTTTGACCTTCTTCCTCTTCTCCACAATTGAAAAATCCTAATCATGATAAATCACAAAAGTGGCAGCAAGGTTACCAACCATTTCACATAAAAAAAAATCAAAACTCAATCAAACCCTTGCCCTTCAAAGCTTTAACCTTTGATCTTTAATTTTTGCGCTTTGTTTTCTTAAGCCCTAAAAATTCTTTCTTGACCAATTCCTACATGATTTTTCATGTAGAATCCAAATATCTACTTCGATTTAAGAAAAGAAAATTTCTTCTTCTAGTTTTGGACTAACCGAACCAATAGGGTTTAATATCCAAAAATTACAACTTTGGCTTTAATGCTTCCAACCTTTGTTCTTTAGGTTTATCCTACATTGTCTATTTTGAACACAATCAAAGTATCAAAAAATTGAAAAACTCATCCTAGGTTCTAGCTTTCTTCTTGGCCGAATAGCATCTCTTGGGTTTCAACAAAGAAATCCTTTCAAAATAACATACAATCACTTGAAACCACTTGAAATAACCAAGATTTGAAGTGTTTTAACAAGTTTGAACAATAAAACTTCCTCCCCTACATGAAGATCATTTTGTCCAGTAGCTAAAAAGAGGATAAAATTTTTTTTCCAACCATACAACTTAAACAAACAAGCAAGGAATCATCTTAGAACAACTTACCAAGCTTGAATCTTAGTTGGAAGATCAAAGTAGCTTGTTTTTCTCTTAATTTCCCTTTAAGCTCACTCTTTTCTCGCTTTATCTCTCCTTGGCCAAAACTCCATCTGATTTAGGGGGAGGAAGAGCGCAATTAATGCACCAAAATATCCCAACCACCATCATAAATGCAAAACTAAGTGTCACCTTCCTACTTAGTCTTGAAACTTCTCTCTTAATTAAGTAAATCATAATGTAATTAAATTCCAAAGTCAAGATCCTCTCCACTTAATGCTTGACACTTGGAAACCTTTAATTACTCTCTAATAGAGGCTTGACAAGTGGCAACTTGTGGGTCAAGTAAAGTGCAAGACTCTAGTCTTCACTTTATCAGTGCCCTTTTACTCCGAGTTTAATTTTTTTTGTATAATTACAGTACTCTGGCCTCTGTAATTATTTTCTATTAGATCCATAATTCATTCTCCTCATTTTTGTCTTCCTAAATTTCCCTCTTTGTCTCAAAATTAATTTCCCAATAATTAACTAAAAAGGAAAACTAATTTCCTTCTCTTTATTGATTTTTCCACTTTTCAAAGGAATTAGGAAAAATCTTGGATGCTTGAGGGTCTTCTTTATTTCTATAATCTCTTATAATTTCTCAGGGTATCATAGAAATTTTCTTGGAATTTTATTCTCCTTAAAAGTATTTATTTGGAATTTTCCAAATAAAAGCCCTTAAATTAGGCTAAATTACCCTTAAATTCCTTTGTAATTTCTCTAAGGATAGTTTGGTCATAAAACTAATTTTATAATCCCATATAATTCTCAAAAGATATTATCGTTATTTTTTTCTTAATTTTCCAAGAGTTGGAAATATTTTTCCATAATTATCCTTTACCAATTTTTCTTAATTAGCCAAATTTTCATAATTGTCTTGGAAAATCATAATAATCATTTCCACCAAAATTCTTCTATTTCTCCTTGTCATTTTTTACCCTTAATTATTTAGGAATATTCCTTATTCCTAATGACTATATTGCCGGATGTGACACACGGCAGGGTGTTCACCCTCAACAAGGAAGAGGCCAATAAGTTACCTTAAATGATCTAAGGTATGATTAATGTGAATGCTTACCCTATGCATATATTGTTTGATTCAGGCACCAACTACTCCTTTACATCATATGATTATGCTTGGTACATAGGCCTCATTATTGACATGTTGCTATATGATCTATGTGTTTCCACTCCTACTGGCACTAAAGTTTTAACTTCTGATGTTTGTTTAAATTGCATTGTCTGGTATGCCCATTGTTGCACTACATTGGACCTTATATGCATGCCTTTTTGTGACATTGATGTTATCCTTGTTTTGAATTGGTTATCCTCATATAACATAGTCCTCAACTATAAGAATAAAACACTGATCCTTCTAACCCAAAAACCAAGTCTTTGCACTGAAGTGAAACTAAACCTGATTACAAAAGCATAAGTGGTTAGATATTTAAGACAAGGTTGCCAGGGATATATAGTGTTTTTCTCTATGGAAGTAGAAGTGGAAGAGAGGATTTCAGAGATACTGGTTGTGCGAGATTTTCTAAAGTCTTTCCTACAAAGATTAGCATACTTCCACCAAAAAGGGAAGTAAAATTTGCCATTGATCTAGTACCACAAACCAAACCAATCTCAAAAGCTCAATACTGAATGGCTCCTAATGAAATGATAGAACTAAAGAAGCAATTAGAGGAGTTATTAGGAAAGAGTTTTATTTGACCCAGTGTATCTCCATGGGGTGTACTAGTATTATTTGTGAAAAAGAAGGATGGCAGTCTATGATTATACATCAATTATCAGGAATTGAACAAGGTGATGATCAAAAACAAATATCTATTGCCTCGAATTGATGATTTGTTAGATCAACTAGCTGGTGCTACTGTGTTTTCAAAAAGTGACCTAAGGTCAGGCTATCACTAACTGAGAATAAAAGCCGAAGATATACCTAAATTTGCCTTCCAAACCTGATATGGGCACTATGAGTTTTTAGTTATGTCATTTCGATTGACAAATGCACCTGTAATTTTCACGGATTACATGTATAAAATCTTTCGTCCATATCTCGATCGGTTTGTCATAGTCTTTATTGACGATATCCTTGTATACTCAAAATCACTAGAAGAACAAGAACAGCATCTGAGGATTGTTTTGAATACCTTAAAAGAGAAGCAGTTGTATGCTAAAGTTAGTAAATATGAATTTTGGCTAAATGAAGTAAAATTCTTAGGTCATGTGATCACTCGAGAAGGAGTAGCAGTAGACCTGAGTAAGATTGAAGCAGTATTGAGTTGGGAACAACCAAAATCAGTGATGAAATCCTTTTGTTGGTAATAGCCTTGGCGAATAACTTGCCATGCTTTCTAGGCTTGACTCTTATGGGAAGTACTCAGCCGCCTCTAACTCTTTTTGTGGGTCAAACAACTTCCTTAGGTCAGCGGACATCATACTTTTCTCTACAACTCCCGCAAACGGTGATATCTCAATTCCCATTAGTTAGTCTGCTATCTTCAAAGCATTCTAGGACTAGCAGGTTATTACAGAAGATTCATTTAAGACTTTTCCAGGACTACCCTGCTGCTGACCAAGCTTACTAAGAAGAATCAACTCTTCATGTGGGATAGAAAATGTGAGGCTAGTTTTCAAGAATTGAAACAGAAGTTAACCTCTATTCTTATGTTGATTATCCCTGATCCTACACAACCATCTATGGTGTACACGGATGCAATAACAATGGTAAATTCTACAAAAATATAGCACTTTCTCAAAAAGAATTGGTTCACAAGATTATTTTTTCTTGAAAGAGCTTTCAAAGAGCTTTTCCTAGAATTTTAAACCACTCCATTTTAATTTTTCTAGATTAAGTTATGATTTTTTGAAGTTAGAACAGAAATCTGGAACTTCACCACATGAATAGTAAATTTCTTAAAAGTAATGCCTAAAGTGAAATTTTCAAGCTCAAGACCATCTAATGCAACCTAAAATGATTCTAAATGAACTCTAAGTCATACTAGAAGTAAGGTGTAATATTTTTGGTATCAGAGCAGAGGTTCTGGCATAGGATAGATTGCTCTGCTTAGTTAAACCTATAAATAATGTGTCAGTTAAAGGAAAGATTGACGTATATTGCAAGAATCAAGATGGAGAATACTATGGATTGGGATACAAGGTCTGAAGGTTTATTGAACCAGGGAGAGACACCCTACTAGGGTAAGCATTTGATGATAAAAAAGGAAGACCCAACAGAGTGGTTGAAAGATGTTCGCCCAGGACACTCAGTCATAGGGTCTAACCTAGCACTAAGTTTAAGAGAACTCCTTGGGTTTGGTTTTCGGGTAGAATACGTAGTAGTTCCAAGTCCACCAGTACCCCCAGCACCTGTATCACCTATCCTAGTTCCACTTGAACTGGAGATCTGTAGTCATGTTCAACTAAGAGAGAAGTTGAAGTACTTGGCATGTCATGTCAAGAAAGATGTGGATCAACAGGATTTGATCACCTACTTCGATTACTTCTAAGGGGTAAGGGTGTTATATCAAACCCATGGACAGGACAACCCTTACCTAGATGTAGAGGACTGGATCCTAACGATGATGGACATGCTCCTGTTCACACCCTTATAGTAGAATGAGTTTTGTCGCTTGGATCAAATATTGGGATCCGATGTTGAGGAGTAGATCTAGAGCATTTAGGGTTTCACTATTTCCCATTTTGTATAGTCATTTAGACCCTCGTAGCACTAACGTAGGACTTGTTTTGGTACAGCTAACCATAGTAGGTTAGATTGATGACGTTTGGTTATTATGTATGTTTTTAAAACGGTATGTATGTCTTGAACTTTGTTACTGTTGGTTGATATGTATGCTGTGTGATGTGTGCATATATTTAGGTAAAATTCAAGCATGTTGTTTACTTCTTGTTTCTTTGTTATGCTATCTGTTTAGTTAGCGTAATGGTTAGAACAAGAAGAAACGCCTCACCAGATAGACCCTCAAGACATGACACAACAGTCCTCCCAATCCGTTATAGTTAATTTTGGATCATTTAGAACAGCAATAAAAGACTATTGAAGATATGAGGGTGACACAAGCTCACCAGGAACAAGAAAGAGACATCATAATAGCTAGAGCGGTAGCAGCGGCAGTGGCTAAACTCGATAAGAGGTAGCTAATGAAAAAATTTTCATAGCTCAAGCATCAAAACAGTTGCCTTGACTGACAATGCTAACAGTAGACCCTGACAACATCCTGCAGTGGATGACCCATTTTTGCAAGCACAATTCGCTATCTTTTAATAGAGTGTTTGAAATCCAAGCAGCAGAGGATTGGATTAACCACTTGGAAAAGATTTTTAAGGTTTTGGACTGTCCGACTGAGCAGAAAGCCTAAATGGTGATCTACAAACTAGAGAAGGACATTGACCGTTAGTGGAAGAACACCGAATGTATTTTTAATGCTCGGAACATGAGAGTGACATGGAAGTGTTCTTAGAGCAGTTTTATAAGAAGTACTTACTGAGGTTGGTCAAGGACGAAAGGGAAGTAGAATTCCTGACCCTGATGTAGAAGGATAATGAGCCATTTGAGAATACCTAGCTAAGTTTATCTGTCTCTCTCACTACTCTAGCTACCTTCATTACTGAGATGATGAGAGGTAGACGACTGAGAAAATAGTCAGAGGATTGAAGTAGTCCTTATGGGAGATGATTGCTCCTAGGCAGTTCAAGCACTTCACCAAGGTAGCTAAAGCCTGCCAAATTACAGAGAACAGCTCAAACCATCATCTGATGGTTAAACCTACTCCCAAGTCAGAGAAAATAGATCAGAGTGGTACCTCTTCTAATGCCAATAAGAAGAGGAAGAGGCTATAGGACAACCAAAAGAATAAGAGGGGAGGTAAGCTCCCAAATGGCAAGTAATGCCTAATCTATGCCAAGAGTCACAGTGACAGACCGTGCATGGCAGGACAGAATCTCTGTTACACTTGTGGCAAACCCAGACACTTCTCAAGGCAATAACCACAGAACACAGAGAAGTCAAGGCTGTGCACCTAAGGAAGAGTCTTTACTCTTATAGGGGAAAAAGCCCAGAAGTCTCCGGAAATCATCCAAGGTATGATCATTATTAACAACTCCCTAGTGAGTACGATGTTTGATTTGGGTGATAGTCATTCTTTGACCTCTTATGTCTGTGTTGAAAGACTTGACTATAAACACGTTGCCTTATGACATATATGTGTCCACACCAACACACTCTAGGGTAGTTACATCTAATATGAGCTTAAACTGTATAGTTCGTTATGAGCACTGTTATATTGCCTTAGATTTGACATGTATGCCTTCTGTGAAACTGATGTGGTAATTGGATGAATTCGGAAGTTAGGTTAAACTTTATAACAGAAGCCCAAGCAGGCAATGCTATGATGAACAAAGCTAGGTAAGACTAGCAGAGCTTAAGAAAAAAAAGTGTGTTTCGTCATTATGAACCAAGGGAATTAGTGGTGATGAATGAATACAGAAGTGATTACTAGAAGAGGTGGTAATTTCATCACTGCAAACAAGGATTCTGGTTATGATGAACAAATATAATAACTCTTCGATGTTGAGGTGGTATCTCAACAAGACACAACGACTCTCAGAAGTCACAGAGAGTAAGCTTAGTAAAGGTCAGAAAGAGAGAGGTAGCCACTATTTAGAATTATCAGATTCCCCCTCAAGAGGAAGAGTAATGATATGAAGTTGCACAAGACAGTTAGGGGTTGAGTCTATACATCACTAAGAAGATGTAGTGGCCACCTTAGTTGGACAAACTCTCACAGTCTCGTTAGGGCTGGGACACCATGATAGAGTAGCTATCTCAAGTTTTAGAATAGATAAATAGGAAATTGGAGATAGTAAACTCAAGATGGATAGCCCTAGTAAAATTCCTTAGGGATCAAGAAGAAGAGAACGAGACAAATAGCTGTACAGGGAACTAGCTTAAAAGGTTGGCATGTTCCAAATAATGTTAAGAGATACTCAGTCACTTGGGGTTAGGTTGAGAAGCACCCTTTTTCAGGGGATAAGGTCTTGGCCAAGAGTCTTCCTAGAGAAAGTGGGAATCGATCCTCCAAGTCAGAATTATTGTTGCTCCTGATAGAGCAAGATACCTTATTTGAGCAAGAAAAGGAAGCAGCTAAGGCAAGGCAAGCAGAGTTGACTTCACCCGATGAAAGCATGACTACCCAAGAACAAAGCTAAGGTTAAATATCCCTAAGCTTAGCAAAGTACTAGAGTAAACAGAAAGAAAAAGAACCTCATAAGTCCTCTCCCTATGACTTTTAGAATTACCTGCGAACAAAAAGAGAGGCTTCCTCTTGTAGGGATAAGATGTTTAACTAGCACACTATGGACATAGCAACCAATAAGAGCTTGTACTCATTGCATTGAAATGCCACGCATTATGCATGTTAGAGTATGCTCATACTGAAAAGTGAAGTAGAGGAAAAGAAAGTTGTATAAGTCCTCTCTCTGTACCGTTCTAAAATAGTTAAGAGACGGTAAGAGCAGCTAAAGGAGTAAGAGAACTCCTAAAGTAGACTGGCTTAGGTACCAAAAGAGACAAATAGGTGGCCTAGAGAACTGACATAAGGCCTAAGAGAATGGTATTGGTTCTTGGAATAGTTTTGGGGAATTATCAGTTAGGTAACAAACTGAGTGGAGGTGACTTTACTTAGTCCTATGGTCTAGAGTCTCCTAGAGATCTTAATATAGCTCAGACTAACAATAGTATTCCAAGGTTATAGTGGATCCTAAAGAGGCTTATGGCAGAGCACAGTAGCTCCTGAGGTCACGGTAGACCGAGCCTAAAAGAAGTGACTGAGCCATAAAAGTCACCGTATAGTACCTCTTTGGGAAGATAAGGACCAGGTACGAGTTAGAGATGTGAAAACCTCCTTTAGTTGTAAACCAGTACCGAGAGAGTACCCATGACTTCCTTTCAGATAACCTTATCATTGATTAGGCTAGGCTTAATTTCCTTCTGATGAACAAAGGAAAGCCAAAGTTAGAAGAATTAAAGCTATAAGACTTGAAAAAGAGACATTCAGGCTAGCTCTAGATACAGGAAGAACCCCTCGTGATACAAAGATAGACTGAGTATTGACCAGTAGATCCTTAAGAGGAGGCTAGAGACAAGAATATAAGCTAAAAAGACTCGACCAAAGATAGAACAAGAAGGGTCTGAGACAGCAAAGTACCAAGGTTTGAGCCTATCAATATCAGTGCCTCAGATTCCTATCAGCACTGCTTAGTTAAGTGCACACGGGCAAAAGTAGCCCAGTGATAGGTGAGCTCTGGGAAGTAATGTAAGAGTGTGCAAAAGCCAGAAATGTTAGCCATTTTTAGCATGAATGCTTTAAGTCTAGCAAAGATGGATGATAAAGTTAAGAAAATTGTTATGCTACTTAGTGTCCCAAGCAGTATTGTTTCAGACCAAGACTTGAAATTTACTTCGAAGTTTTGGAGGTCCTTACAGAAAGAAATGGACACTACTCTTAGATTCAGTATAGCCTACCATCCACAAACAGATAGGCAGATAGAAAGAATGATTTAGACCTTAGAGGATATGCTACGTGTATGTGTGCTTAATTTTAGTGGTAATTGTGATACGTACTAACCGTTAGCCGAATTTACCTATAACAACAGTTTCCATTCAAGTATCCGAATGGCACTATACAAAACACTTTATGGGAGGACCTTATGCTAGACAAAGCTCAATGAAAGAAGTATTTGTGGTCCTAATTTAGTAGACCAGACCTCCCAGTAAATCAAGGCCATTTAGCAAAGACTCTTAACAGCACAAAGTAAAAAAAAGCTACACAGATGCTAGAAGGAGACCGCTAGAGTTTGAGGTTGTTGATCATATTTGTCTCAAAGTATCACCAATGACAGGAGTTGGTCGATCCCTAAAGACTAAGAAATTGAGTCCGAAGTATGTTGGGCTGTTTCAAATTTTATCCAAGGCTGGACCAGTAGCTTACAAGTTGGCTCTTCCCCCTAATTTAAGTCAAATTCATGATGTCTTTCATGAATCCCAATTATAGAAGTACATATCATAATTTACAATGACATTGTGCTCCGAGACAACCTGTCTTTCAAGGTTGGACCAGAGTGAATCATTGATCAAAAGGTCAAACAACTGAGGAACAAGCAGATTTCACTAGTCAAAGTAGTCTGGGAAGGTCTTTTACCTGAGGAAGCTACATGGGAGATGGAGACTGAAATAAAGGAAAAGTATCCTGAACCTTTCCATGAAAATACACTTTAAATTTCGAGAATGAAATTTATTTAGGAAGGGAGAAATGTCACATCCAGTAATATGATAATTAGGAATAAGGATATTCCTAAACAATTAAAGGCCAAAAATAATAAGGAGAAATAGAAGAATTTTGGTGGAAAATAATTATTATGATTCTCCAAGTCAATTATGAAAGTTTGACTAATTAAGGAAGTTGGTCAAAAGTAATTAGGAAAAAATATTTGCAAGCCTTAGAAAATTAAGGAATAAAAAGGATAATATTCCTTGAGGATTATATGATGATGTATAATTAGTTTTATGATCAAATTACCCTTAGAAGAATTACGAAGAAATTTAAGGGTGATTTAGGCTAATTTAAGGCCTTTTATTTGGAAATTTCCACATAAATATTTTTAAAAAGAATAAAATTCTAAGAAAATTCCTATGATGTTACAAGGAATTATAACAGATTATGGGCTTAAAAGGAGACTCTTAAATATCCAAAAATTTTCCTAATTCCTTTCACAAGTGGAAAAAAATCATTAATGAGAAGAAAAGTAGTTTTTTTTTTATTTAATTAAAGGGAAATTGAGATTGAGTTAAAGAGGGCATTTTAGGAAGAGAAAAATGAGGAGAAAAAATTATGAACCTGACAAAAAATAATTACAGAGGCTAGAGTACTGCAATTATAAAAAAGAAATTAAACTCGGAGTGCACTGACAAAGTGAAGACTAGAGTCTTGCACTTTCTTTAGCCCATAATTTGCCGCTTGTTGAGCCCCTAATGGAGAGTATTTAAAGTTGCCAAGTGTCAAGCCTTAAATGGAGAGGATCTTGACTTTTGAAATTAATTTCATTTGGATTTATTTAATTAAGAAAGAGGTTTCAAGACTAAGTAGGGAAGTGATACTTGGCATATCATTAACTATTGGTAGTTGGGATATTTTGGGCATTAAAGAGAGCTCATCTCCCCCCATTTTTTAGACCTTAATTTGGCCAAAGGAGAGAAAGGAAGAACAGGAGTGAACTTGAGGAGAAATCAAAAGAAAAGCAACCACCTTTGATTAAGCAAACTTGGAGTAAAGGTTAGTGGATGATCCTATATTGTTTCTTGCTTGATTCTCTTGGGTTTGATGGTTGAAATTTCTAGTTATCCCCCTTGAAGTATGCTGGCCGAATTAGGGAGGGAAGTTTGGTTGATAAACATAGTTAGAACACTTTAAATTATAGTTGTTTCAAGTGGTTTAAGTTATTGTTGGAAGTTTTCCATGGTTGGTTCTCTAGGGCTATGTTTCGGCCAACCACAGATTTTGAGGAAGGAAATTTATTTTCATAAATCTAAGCCCATATTTGGATTCTACATAAAAAATCATGTAGGAATGAACCAAGAAAGAATTTTTAGGGTTTAAGAAAACAAAGCTCCAAAATCAAAGATTAAATATTAAAGGGATAAGGGGTTACTTGAGTTTTACTATTAATTTTTGCATGGTTTAGTTTGTAATGTTGCTGCCCCTTTTATGCATTGTGATATTAGGTTTTATATTTGTGGAGGAGAGGAAGGAGATCAGAGAAGCAAAGAGCTTTTAGATCAAGGTAGTAGGATTTAATTAACTAGTAATGTTAACTTTGCATTGTTTATTGTGGCATGAATGCTTACTATCATGTGGTATATGATGATTGTGATGTGGTTGCTCCTAGTGTTTCTTTCCTTGGCCTTACATGTTGAGGTTGCCTATTTATAAGAAGATTAGTGCTCCTATGATAGCTAATGTTATAATGATTTAATGATGATGCATGTTGATGCTATGGTTGATTATTCTTGCTACTGGGATTTTATTAAAATCTCACCCTCCCAAAAATACTCCAACATTTTAGGGCTTGAATCATCCAAAGGGAAGCTACAGATTCAAGGGTGATTATGGTGTTAAACCATAAAAATCATTTGACTTTTGGTTATGTATAATTATAAATGTTGTGATGTTGTAACCTTAAGAAGGTTGTTGACTTGGAGCTATGTTTTGATTAAGTTCCTAAATTAATTTTATCACGAAATTTGGCATGCTTAAAGATCATGTCCTGAGCTTCAATTTGATAGATAGCACATTTAAAACGGACAACTGTTCAAATTTTGGTGAATTTTCAAATTTAAGGTTTGAAATCTGGAAAAAAATTTTTTTATCAAAGTAACAGTGGTAACTTCCACAAAAATCTGGTACTTTCTCAAAAATAATTGTTTACAAGATTATTTTTTCTTGAAAGAGATTTTAAAGGGCTTTCCACAGAATTTTGAACCACTGTATTTTGATTTTTCTAGATTAAGTTATGATTTTTTGAAGTTAGAACATAAATCTAGAACTTACCACATGGAAGTAAATTTCTAAAAAGTAACGCCTAAAGTGAAATTTTTGAGCTCAAGACCATTCAATGTGGTCTAAAATGGTTCTAAATGAACTCTAAGTCATACTAGAAGTAAGGTGTAACAGGTGCTACTTGTGTGGGGCAACTATTAAACAGTACTATGACTATAAAAGTCTCAAATACCTACAAGACCAGAAAGAATTGAACATGAGACAGAGAAGATGGATGGAGCTGCTCAAGGACTACAACTATCAAATAAAGTACCATCCAAGGAAAGCTAATGTCATAGCTAATGCATTGAGCCGGAAGGTAGTGCAGGTAGCAATATTGATGATCAAAGAACAAAAACTCATTGAAGGTATCAGGGATTGGAATCCTATATGTCAAGTCCAACTGCTGACAGGAAAGGTAGAAATAATAAAAGTGAAGCTACAGTTGATTAAATAGATAGAAGAAGCCCAGAAGAAAGATCATTTAGCAGATATTCTGAGAGACAGAGTACTACAAAATGAAAGTAGAGATTTTAAGATCTCTCCAGAAGGAATACTGAAATACAAAGGGAGAGTGTATGTTTCCTCTATGACTAGTATTAAAGAGCAAATTCTAGAAGAGGCACAAAAAAGCAAATACATGATACATCCAGGCATTACGAAGATGTATTGATACATAAGAGAATTATTCTTGTGGCCTGGTGTGAAGAAAGATATGACTGAATATGTGTCTAAGTGCCTCACTTCTCAGAAAATTAAGATAGAACACCAGAAACTGTCAAGACCTCTGTGTAACATCCAAACTTTTAGGCCTAGAAGTACCAAAAATAGCTTGAATTGGATAGGCTACTAGACTTCTTTTGAGCAGAAGTCCCAAAGATGAGAAAGGAAGTCAAAGTAGTTTCAGGAACTAAACTGCAAAGTGAAAGTTTTCAGGGGCTCAAGTATAATCAAGTTAGAGGCTCCAATAAAGTCTCGAAGGCCCAGAAAGAGAAAAGAGGCTAGATACAGGCCAAAGGTTAAGTTAGAAACCTCAAAGAGAGGATTATATGAAGCTAAGTCCAAGCAGGGACTAAACCGTAAATTCAGAAAGTTATGACCAACAGGGGTAAAAATGAAAGAGTATACAGAGAATTCCAAGAAAATTCCAGAAAATGGGAAATAATATTCTAAGGCTCTTCTATGAAGAGAAAAGACAAAAATACCCCTGAGGCAGCTTAAATGGAATTTATGATGTTATGGCCGGTAAAAAGAATACCGTTTGAGGTAATTATTTAAAACAGCAAGAGACCTCAAAAATGTATACAAAAATAAGATTAAATGGTTGAAAGGTTGTACTAATTTATAAAATTAGTCCCACAACCAAAAGGCCAGTGGAGTGGCTTTAATAAATTAAAAAGTTGGTTTTACCGATAAAAGGGTATTTTAGTAAATGAATTTTTACGCAAGGCTTAAAGGAAGTGTTATGGCCTAAGAAAATTCATAAATATTCTCTACAATTAAAAGGAATTTATGGAGTAGGCAGAAGAATTTTCTGAGCTCCGGAAGGCCATAAAGAAAGCCGAAGAAACGTAAGCCAAGTAAATTCGGAGGAAACTTATGAAACAAGTTTGATCCAACGACTAGGATCTAATCTCCCTTCTTCTCCACCACTTTTATGACACTTGGCACCTTCTAGAAGAATGAGATAAGCATGATGCAAGAAAGTGATGCAATGATGATGCAAAAGTCCACTTGAACTTCCAAGATTGCCCTTACTCCTCCTTCTAGCTACCAAAGGCATTTTGGTCCATTCAAGCCAAATTTTTGGCTATAAATAGACCCTCCCTCCTTCACATTTTTGGCCAAGCTGAAGAATACTAGGGGAAACTCTTGCAATTTTGATTCTTGAAGCTTAAATCAAGAGGAAGACACTTACTTTGACCAACCAAGTTTAGATCTAAGGTTAGTAAGTTGTTTCCTCTTGTTTTTTGCTTTGAATCTTTGGTTTTTATGGTTGAAAAGTTTGGTTTCCCTTAAGGCAAGGTGCTGGCCAAAATTAATAAGAGTTAAGGGAGGATGATTTTGATGTAAACTTGGTTAGAACACATTGATTAGAGGTTGTTTCAAGTGGATCTATGTGGAAATTAGAAGAATTATGTGATGATGATTTTATGCCTATTTCAAATTAGTTACTGTGCATATCTGATTCTAAAATTTAGTATGCTTAAAGTACACTCTGTAAGCTTTAAATCCATGGGTAGAACACTTCATTTGGATATGTGTACGATTTATGGTGATTTTTCAAAGTTAGGGATTGAAATCAGGAAACAGTGTTGAACTTTTGGAAGAGTGTCGAGTTTCGTACAATTCCGGTACTGTTCAGCGTGGAATTGGTTCCTGAAATTATTTTTCATTTAAATTTAACTTAAGTATCTTTCAGTCAGATGTGTAACCACTTAATTTTTATTTTTCTAGAATTAATTATGAATTTTCAAAGTTGAGCAAAAATTCTGGAGTTTCTGCGTAAACAGTACCCGCGAACCAAAATTTCTAGATTTGATATTCTTGAATCTAAAGCCATCTAAAGTGGTCCTAATTGACAAGAAATAGACCTTAAGGATGGGAAATGATGAGATTTATGTTAGAAAAGCTAGAAAGGAAACCCTAAAAGCAAGAGAAAGGGTTGAGGTTCAAGAGAGCTAGTCTTGAACTTTATGTAATCTAGAGGTCCTAACGGATTGTATGATCAATGTGACTATGTTTAGGACCTTTAGAACATCCAAGAGGATGTTTGGTGATGTTGATCGAATGCCCACATGGTTGGAAAGTCAAGGAAGTCAAAGGAAAAGTAAGAGGAAAGCTTGAGGTGCAAGGTAGTGAACTTAGCTATTGTCATTGCTTGATGTTGTATGCTTGTGTGTTGCCACGTACATGTTATTGAATATTATTGTGACATGTTTTGGCTGCTATAATTGCTATCCATGATGAGTAGATTATGTCTCTATGGCCATGCATCAAGAAGTTAGCTTTGAGCATGCTAATATGTCACTAATTAACAAGAGAATAAACAAGTTACGTGTAGTGCATTAGCATCCATCTAGCATAATTAATATGGTATTGTTTGCTACTGAGATTCTCCCAAATCTCACCCCTCCCTAACCAACCATTTAGGTCAATCATCAATGGGCAATAATGGCATGAGAAGCAAGGAGAAGAAAGTGGAGAATTGTTGATGTTAATGAATGTTATTATCATTCAATATGTAATTCTCTTGTTATGTAATTATTGTTATGGATGTCAATGATGCCATGTAATTAATTACAATATTTATGGCATGAATAAAAGTGCATGAGTATGAATGGGAAAGAGTAAGCCCATGTTATGTATGCCCAAGAAATAAAAAGAATTAAAGTAAAAAGATGTTAAGGGATAAAACGTAGGTCCTGAAGCAGTGAGTTTATAGCTCCAGTTTGACTAATCAAATGAATCAGTTAAGTCATAAGATTTGGTAGACTCATAGTCCACATCCCAAGATTTAAAATGAGAGGTATATCATCTCAATTTGATATGTACACAAGGAGATATGAATTTCCAAAGTTAAAGCATAGAATCTGAAAGTTCCAGATTTTACGAAATGAACAGTAATATTTATTGATTAAACTATACGAATTGGCAAAAAATAAGTCCAATTGGATATTTTTACCTTAAAGAGTATTGAAAGAGCTTTCTGTAGAATTTTGGAACACCTCCATATATTTTTATAGAATTAGTTATGTTTTTTCAAAGTTGGACCTGTAATCTGAAATTTGCACAGTGAACAGTAATTTCGAAAAAGTAACGTCCTAAAGGAGATTTTGAGCTCAAGACCATCCAATGTGGTCAAAAAGGATTCTAAAAGGATTCTAAGATATTATATAAGTAAGGTGTGGATTCTAAGATATTATATAAGTAAGGTGTGACACTCTGTAACCTCTAAGTATTCCTGAATAGAAATGGGACAGTATCTCCATGGACTTTATCATGGGATTACCTTGGACAATGTCCGAATATATGCAATTTGGGTAATAATTGATCGCCTAACAAAGTTTGCCCACTTCTTGGCAATGAAGAAGGAATACCAGCCAGAAAGACTTGTAGGGTTATACATTAAGGACATTGTAAGATAACGCGAGGTACCGAAAATGATTGTGTCAGATAGAGATCCCTGATTTTTCTCTAGATTTTGTAGAGCGTTACAATAGGCGATGGGCATGAAAATAAGTTTCAGTACAGCCTATCATCCACAAACAGAGCAAACAATACAAACGCTAAAAGATATGTTGAGAGTGTGTGTACTAGATTTCAAAGGAAACTGGGATGAATACCTACCATTAGCAGAATTTGCATACAATAACAACTATCATTCTATTATCCAGATGGCTCTGTATGAAGCATTATATGGCTGTAAATGCAAATCCCCACTATGCTAGACAAAGTTAGGAGAAAGAAGAATTTCTGGACCAGACATGGTGGAACAAACAACACAAGAAATAAAGATGATCAGACAGAGGCTACTTGCAGCCCAAAGTAGACACAAAAGTTATGCCAATGTTCGACGACAGCCTCTGGAATTTGAATTTCGAGATCATGTATTCTTGAAAGTGTTTCTAACAATGAGAGTAGGAAGGTCCTTAAAAGCACGAAAGTTGATGCCCAAGTTTATTGTACCCTTCCAAATTCTTTCTAAAGTAGGACCTATAGCTTATAAACTGGCTCTACCCCCTAATCTCAGTTAGATACACAACATCTTCCATGTTTCTCAGTTGAAAAAGTATCAATTGGATCCTTCCTATATCTTAGAATATGAAGATATCACGCTACAAAATAACTTGACATTCGAGGTAAATCTGACAAGGATTATAGATCGGCAGATTAAGTAGTTGGGAAACAAGACCATCCCAATAGTCAAGTTGATTTGGGAAAGCTCAACATAAGAAGAAGCAATATGGGAGAAGGAAGATGATATGAAGAACAATTATCCTGAACTTTTCAAATAAAATACATTTTAAATTTCGATGACAAAATTTATTTAAGAGGGAGGAAATATCACATCCCATAAAATTTAATATTGATAAGAGGGATGAAAAATTAAATTAAGGGCTAACAGGGAAAAAAGACTGGATGAGGAAGCCAGGCATGATACAAGATCTTGAAAAGGTCCAGACTAATATTTTCAAAATTATCAGTATAAGAAGGGCAAAATAGAAAAATTTGAGAAAAATTCTCAAAAAAATAGTAAAAAAGTAAATTAGAGGTATTGGAACCTCAATAGAGGCACTAAAGGCAAAAATAGTATGAAAATAGCTTATTAAAGAATTTTCTGAAAACAGAGATTTTTTAGGAAAAATAGTGGATATTAAGTAAAAAAATATTTTAAATATTTAAAGGCCTTAATAATTCTAGAAAAATGTGCAAAAATTATCTAAATATTTAGTTGAATTTATAAAATTGATTTCAGGCCTTGGAAGTATGGGAATTAATTTTGGGGAATTTATTTCCAAAAGTCTTACTAATAAAGCTCTATTAGGAGGAAATGCAAAATAAATTGTTAGAGGTGGAGAAAAGTTTAAAATTTTCTAGAATGCCTTCTTATATTAAAATAGGATTTTTCATTGAGAGAAATATAATTTTGGAGACCTAAAATAATTATAAAAAGCTACAAGTGAATAGTAACTGATAAATTTCAATTTTGCTTGGAATTGATATTTTATAATTAAGACATCCTCTTGGATCATTCCAGATCAGAATTGACCTTATTTTGGGCCAATAAAGCCCAAAAACTTTGTGCAAAAACATGGCCCAATATTAAATGGATTTAAGCCCAATTAATCCTAAATATCCATGAAATATCCTTAAATTTTTATACATGGCATGATCAGAAATTATGAGGCATTTGATGGCAACCACTAGGCCTCTTAGGTAGCCAAAAATCATGCCATTCATGAGGGGGAGGAGTCAGATTTTGTGCTCTATCAATACCCCCTAATTACACTAAAATAGCCAAAAATCGACAAAAGAGGGGAGGTGCTGCCAAACTAAATTCTTGAGCTTAAAAGTAAGCCTTAGACAGTGATTTTGAAAGAGGAATCATCAAGCTTTAGTCAAGGATTTATCAAGGTAAGTTTGAGCTTTATTTTGGTTAAGTTTAAAGCTTATTATGACTAGAAATTCACATTACAATCCAAGGCTATGGTGCTGTCATGTTTCGGTTGGAATGAGTATTGATTAGGGAAGGATAGAAGCCTTACAAATGAATTGGAATTATCATGTTTAAATAGTATTTGGATTGATTTTTGAAAGAAAACCAAGTTAAGATAATTAGGCATACCATTCAGCCACTTTGTGCTCTTGGGGTAGGAGTTTATTTCAATGTGACTTGATGATTCTAATGAGTTTAAAAGTGTTTTTATGTAGCAGACACCAAGGAAAAGTGTTTAAAATCATTAGAATCAAAAATGAAAATTTTTAAAAGTTATACTACCCTATTCGGCCAAGCTGAAATAGAAGGGAAGGAATGTGATTTTGTAAAATCTAATTTGATATTTGAATTCTACATGAAAAATTGTGTAGGAATAGCCTAAGAGATTGAGTGGAACAACAAAAAAATAATTATGTCAAAAATCAAGAAAAATAGGTTTTAATTGAGTTTAATGTCAAGCATTACTGTTTATGCTTGAATCATTAGTAATTTGGAATATATTTGTCCTTGGAATGATAGGAGGCACATTGCAAGAGATCAAAGAGAAACACAATTTCTCTAAAGAGGCCGAATTGACTTGTCAACCAAGAGGCAGTATTGAACTCATAATTTGATTGCTTTCTTGCATGTTTAAATATGTATGTGTTATGTGATTTATGTTGTCATGATGTGATTGACCAAATCATGAGATTATGTATGGAATTATATGTTGAATGTGTCACATCCAGCATTATGATAATTAGAAATGTAAAACCCTTAACCTCGAAACATTATAATCTCGTCATAAAACCACTACTATGGTAGAAAAGGAAAGCTGTTAAAATGAACTACCATAGTAGAAAGAAATTTGCATAATTTTAGAAATTGACTTTCAAACTCGGGTCAAACCCAAACTCAGTTGCATGCAACTAACATCAATCATTCACAACCACTGGGCCTCCGAGCCTCCAACCCGGGTAACACAAGATATCAAAATCAGCCCATATAAATGGTTTCCAACAATGTAAATCAAAGTTTCACAAACAATAGAAAGGGCCTCCGGCCAATTAAAAGTGAGAAGATACACTTCCTCCGGTTTACCATAAAGCCGGGCAATCAAAATATTTCAAAGGACCTTAACTGTGGCAATATATATACTAGCTATACATATACAAGGCTAGAGGCCTAAAGCTAACCAAGCTCAAGCCTCTGCGTCTCTTCCCGACGACACTCGCCTAGAACCTTCACCTGAAAACATTGTGAACCACGGGGTGAGACAAACGTGTTGGAAATTGTGCCCTAGGGGCCAATCATTCTGTTTTGAACATTGTTAATTTATGAATTTATTAATTAAGTTATCATATTATTTGCATGTTTACTGTGATGACTATCCTTGGATAACTCATGGTTTATCCTAAATGTCCCTGGTCGGTCATCTATGTGGGAGCAAAGATGAATAAGACCAGTATGACTTTAAAGATATATAGAGATATAAATTAAAGTCATAGGCACATGTAAGAGTACAAGGTGTTGGACTGACCCGCTATGAGAGAGCTGCATGGGTTAAGTCATAAGCTTCTCTCATATACAAACCACGTCACTATGCCCTTTGACCTGAGATCATCATGGATTCCTACATGAGAAACGCTTAGCTTTGACCTAGTCAAAAGTCACTTTTGACCGAGTGATCATAAAGACTATGTTCAGGCTTAGTGGTTTTTCATGCGGAGGAATGTGAATGGTCAAGATGGAATTTGTCCCTCACATTCGTAGAGAGACATTACTGGGCCCCTCGATGAGTGAGTCTGAGAAATGTATGGCCATACTATAATGGAAAGGTAGTTCCGTTTCTATACTCAGACTACTCAGGGATCGAGAAAGTAACGGTCATGAATAGGAGGATGACGTTCTCCATGCCTCATCCATGACCAAAATGTCGTGTGACAAAAGGGACGTGATATGGTTGTATGAAAGGTTGCATCGTTCAATGATCCTCATATGTTTTGGGTAGTCGTGATGTCTTGCTAGAGACCGCTTACGACTTGTGAGTCAATATAGTTAATAGCCCACTGCCAACTTCATATGGGCCTACAGGGTCGCACACAAAATAGCCCAACACGAGTTATGATGTCCAGATTCATTGAATCTAAGATATGTCCAGATTCAATGAATAAATAGGGTGGACGTATATATATATATATATAAATTCGTATATATATATATAAATATAAGAGATATTGATTTATAAGGATAAATTAAATATATAAATTCTGTCATCTCTTTATTAAATAAATAAGTGAATTAAATCTGTGAGACGGATTTAATTTAAACCATATTTATTTAATTGTTCTCTTATCTGATTAGGCAATATTTGATATTGTATTAATTTCAGAATTAATTTAGAGTTAATTTCGAAATTAAATATTATTAATTAAACCTATATAGCATCCTATATATTTGATATGAGGAGCTAGGGTTTAAGAGAGAGAGAACTGACAGATAAGAGACGGCCTAAGAGAGGAGAGAGGACGGATTTCGAAAACCCTAGACGGACATAGGCGCTAGCACGCCGTTCGAGGTTGAGGGCTACTCGTGTGGATACCGGTAGAGGAAGCCGACCGGAGTTGTCGACTTTGAACGACAAAGGAGGCGAGCAGAAGCATCCTGAACGGCCGAATCATCGAGTCACCAGGAAATCGAACACCGAAGGTAATGCTTCTTACTACCTAACTTAAACGCGATCGGTAGATCCGGGCAAGGGGTTGAAAGTCTTAAAATTTCGAGTTGTTTTTCCGCTGCGCGTCGTCTTTCAATACCCTTCAAAACGTCCCAGTTGTAACACCTTATGTTTACACCAAATAACTTATCTTGCGGAAGCATTTGGAATCACTTATGAAGGCTACAAATGATGAAAAATAAAGTTTGAAAATTTTCATTGACGGGTTACTATTCATTGTCACCTTAAAATGTGACAAACTTCGAAAATTCATAACTAATTGTAAAAAAATTAAAATTGAGTGATTCCAAGTTCTACAGAAAGCTCTTTGGATAAAATTTTGAGAAAAAATAGTTTCTGGACTGATTTACTTGGAATTCGAACCCAATTTTATTTGAAAAAGTTACTGTTCATTTGGTCATTTTCGGATTTTACTTGATTTTTGCCTAACTTTGGAAAGGCAAAACTTTCTGCTTGGTTATCAGAATTAGGCGAACTACCCCTCCTTTTAAAGAGAAAAATAAGATCTCTTTGCTTGCCAAATTTCAAAACCTAACTCACTCATTTACTTAAAGGGTCAATGGTCAAACTTTGATCCCTTTTAGTTGACTTTTTACCCCCTTTGGAAGGGTAACTTAACTTAATTGACCACTTAACATCATAGCATACTCTCCTTAGCTATATTAGCTATTTCTAATCATGCTTGGACTATTCTACTCATGCTTGTATACCTCTAGCCTTAATCAAACTACTGGAAACATAAAGCATGCTTCATATTACATTCCTCCAAAATAGAAAGGTTCAAAGCCATATAAAGTTACTATGGCTTACTACCTCTTCAAGTAAGAGCCAACTCCTTTCCTTTGCCCTTGGACGTTGAAGGCCCTAGGGTTTGTTTAAATATTGGGGTAAGATTCTTAGGGAATCTTAGTAGCAATTGCATACATTATCAAGGTCACACAATACATTGTAAATCAAGCTACATGCATGCACTTTAACTTTATGTTCATGCTATGTTAAGGACATATCATCATAAACATTCATAGCACTCAACATAGCATAAGCGAAGGCATAATTTGCATAGAGGCAACATCATATAACATAACATTCTCATCCACCTCATAACATAACAGATTAGCAAAACACATAGCCATAATCATACAAAATAAGGTAACACTCTAATATAATGAATTGCAAAAGCTACCTTGAATGCTTCCCTTCCTTTTGAACTCTTTCCTCTTGACTAGATCATTGCCCCTTTGTTATGTATAGCCTATTAGGCAATCAATGACACAACATTAAGTATCATTGCAACTTCACAACTTAACATAACCCTTTAAACCCCTTTTTCTTGATTTTTAGGGTTTATTTTTCTAGCCTTGATTCTTGAACTTTCTTAGGCCTTTCCTACATAATTTTTCATGTAGAATCCATTTATCATATTAGTTTTATGAAAATCCAATCCCTTCCCATTGACTTAGCTTGGCCGAACCATATATATATTTGTAGGGAAAAGGATTTTTAACCAAACTAACATGTAACCACTTAATCTTTAACCTTTAACCATGCTTAATCTTCATCTAAACCATTTCCTATCATTTTGATAAAATTTGGGCAGCACTTCCCCTTAGGAAAATGACTTTCTACCATCATTAAAATAGCCTAAAACTAACATACCATCATTAAAACTTGAAATGGAAGAGTTTTAGAAGCTTACCTTGCTTCCATATGACTTTCTCTCACTAGAATTCTCCTCTTTCTCTCTCTACACGAAAATTGCAAGAGGTTTCCTACTTGAAAGGTCTTGCATGAAATGAACATGTGAGGGGGTATTTATAGGCTTCATATTTCACTAATTCCACATATGCCCTTCTTGCATAAGACTTAATCTTAGCCCTCCAATTTTTACCTCTTTCCACATGTACAAATCTTAGGCTAGGTAGCTTAATATGTTGACACTTGGATGATGACTCATTAGGGCTTATGTCATCTCTTCTTATCCATTAAAATTAATTAGGCTCTAATCAAGGTTTACTCTCTTAATCCCTTGATTAACTTGGCTAATCAACCTTCTCGAAACTTTTGACTTTTCAAAAGTAGATGGTTGAATCCTAGCCATCCAATGAACCATGTTTGCCACATGTCACAATCCTACGGAAGATGACTTAACCCTAATCATCTTACTTAAACCTAATTAGGTTGTAACCTATCTTGATTTATTATTTTCTTTTTCTTTTCTTGGCCAATTTAGGCGTGACATGTGTCCTTGTCCATCTGTAGGAAATTTTATCACCCCTGTTGTCCAGACAGTCCACTGAGTCTTAATATAGTACTAGTTTATTTTATCTGATAGTTGAAAAATTCTAGTATCTCAAAATTCTTATATCAGCTCACCATTAATTATGTCTCAGTAAAGGGGTATTTCCTGATTAATTTTATAATTTTTCTCCCTCTATAACTCCTTAAATTGTCATTTTTGTAAAAACAGAAAATCTACCACTATTAATTTAGCTTTAAATTCAATTATAGCTAACCTCCTCATCATTTAGGGTTGGAAATAATTTTATAAATTTCCATAATTCCTAAATGAATTTCCTTTAATTTTTCATAATTTTTTGAGATCTCTAAGTATTTTTAAAAATTAATATTGGCTAATTTTCCTTAATTTAGCCAGAATATTAATAATTAAAATAATTTTGAATAAATTATTTTCAACCTGTATTTACTTTCTAGACCTCAAATACCATTCTACGGCATTAATTCTATTTTCCATGATTTACTGGAAATTTTTAGGATTTCTGAACACTAATTACGATAATGCCCTTTGTAGACCAATCATTTTAAAAATGACAATTTGGTCCTTTTTCAGTTCTCACTTCAATTGTTATGCTGTTTATCTATCTTTTATCTCACCTGGCCTTGGTCAGCCCTAAATCTTTCATTAATCATACTAAAGATATCAGGGTATGACATATTTCCCTATTTCTAGATTAGAAATTTTGGGATGTTACACCAGTAACCAAGCTTTCCAATTCAAGGTACTACTAAACAGGTGCTCGTGAGGTGTCAAGTGGGCAGTTCACAAGTAATATGATAAATGATAGCCACAACAAATATGCAAGTGCAATGATGCAATCTCATCAACCATATCCCTCACTTTGGGGGATTTTCAAGAGCCGAACCCGGCCTATCCCTCACTATGGGGGATATAAGGAGCCAAAAGGCCTATCCCTCACTATGGGGGACGTAAAGAGCCAACCATCATGCATTAATGGAGGCCTTACCACGTGGCAGTAACAATCAAACTCTCACTAATTCCCAATTCATGCATCATGCTCAAACTATAATCAAAGAGTAAATATTCATTTCTCAATTAACTTCTTTCAGTGGCCTATCTTTCACAAGTTACAAATTCAATCAACATCAATTTAAACCCCACAAGACGATTTTCCTTTTCAATACACGACATACACTTTGAACACATTTATTATCCGGAGCACAAAACATAAATCTACTCAAAATACCACAAAAGCATGTACAAAGGATTGGAAAGTGGTTACCTCTCGCCTGAGCAAGGAATAACAAACCGACAATACGGCCCCGTGCACCAACAAGGCTCACAACCGGTCTACACAAGCACACAAACACACAACCACCATGTATTAGCTTTCAACTAATAATGTGGCCAAAACAACAATTGGGGACACAAAATTCCTAGCTCCAACCAAAACTCTATCCAACTCAAAGGGTATAACCATCAAAACAACACTCTAAGGTCATCAAAGTCCATTAAAACATCAAATCCCCTTCCAAGCATCAATTAGGGTTCAAACCTCAAGGACCCACTATAGGAATTCTACACCCAAACATCCCATTTGAACAATTGAAGTTCTAACAACAATCTAAACTGATTAAACATCCAATTTAACCCTCCTTATCATAACCCAAATCGCAAAACTCAAAATCAATCTCCACATTGTCATCCTCAGTCACAAACCTCTCAATCTCATGAACCCTAACCTCAAAAACTCTAAGTTCTTTAAATCCAAGAAAACTACACCGATTAAATACTTAGACTAACCCAAAACAATCAATTAAACTCAAAACAATCGGTCAAAAACTTCAATTCTATCACAACCTAGAAAACTCTAGGGTTCCATCATAAATCCTCAAAAATTCCAAGAAAGAAAGTAGATTAGAGGTTAAAATCACTTACTTGAGGTAATGGATCCTTAGAAATACCCCCTTCAAGCCAAAATACCGAAACCCTAGCAGAGCCTCTCTCTCTACCTCAGATTTTTCTAATTTTCGCACAATTGAACCCCTCCCGTGACTATATAGATTCAGACTCCTTTGCCGCGGCGAACTAATCCCGAGAGGGATTACTCGCCTGAAAACCCGACTTCGCCGCGGCGAACATACCCTGAGAGGGGTATGTTCACCTATTCCTCCAACATACCTCAAATCCAACCCAAACACCAAGATCAACACTAAATCGCTAATCTATCCTCAAAATCAACCAAAAGAGGCTATTAAAACCCGATAAAACTCAGGATGTTACAATTCTCCCCAACTAAGGAATTTTGTCCCCAAAATTCAAGCAATCACACAAAAACACCACACAAACAAACACAAAACACTTACTAAGAAAACAAACGAGGGTAATCACATCGCATCCTTTCCTCTGTCTCCCAGGTGGCATCACCAGGACTCATGCCTTTCCAGAAAACTTTCACCAATCAAATGGTCTTATTCCTCAACTGCTTGTCCTTCACATCAAGGATTCTTTCTGGTTCAGCCTAGTAAGTTAGATTGTCATCCAGCTCCACCTCCTCAGGCTCTAAGATGCGAGACAGATTAGGATGGTACTTCTTTAGTTGGGACACATGAAAGACATCATGTACGTTGGACAGGTGCGGTGGCAAAGCAACTCAATAGGCTACTTCTCCAATTCTCTCCAGAATTTCAAAGGGTACAAGAAATCTAGGAGATAACTTCTTCGCTTTAATGGACCTCCCAATACCGGTAGTTGGCGTGACCCTCAAAAACACATGGTCACCCTCACAAAATTCCAATGGTCTCCTCCTCCTATCAGCATAACTCTTTTGTCGGCTCTGAGCTGTCAGCAACTTCTACTTGATGACCTCAATCTTCTCTGTAGTGGCATCTACCAAGTCTCATCCTAAAACCGTTCTTTCACTCAGTTCTGTCCAACAAAGAGGCGATCGACACTTCCGGCCGTAGAGTGCTTCATAAGGGGCCATCTAGATGCTGGCATGGTAGCTGTTGTTGTAGGCAAACTCAGCCAAAGGTAGGTGATCAATCCAACTCCCCTTGAATTCAATAACACAAGCTCTCAACATATCCTCTAGCGTCTAAATTGTTCGCTCCGTCTGTCCATCGGTCTGGGGGTGATATGCCGTACTGAACTTCAACTTAGTACCCAAAGCCGCATTCACCGCTTTCCAAAAGTTAGAAGTAAAGTACGAATCTCGGTCCGAGACTATACTCGACGGAACCCCATGAAGCCTGACGATTTCATCCACGTACAACTTGGCCATTCTCTCCAAGGTATAATTGACTTTGTAGGGTAAAAAGTGAGCATATTTTGTCAATCTGTCCACCACCACCCAAATAGCGTCATAACCTTCGGGTGTCCTCGGCAAACCTACAATGAAGTCCATGGAGATGCTGTCCCATTTCCACTGGGTGATTTCTAGTCCTTGTAACAAACCTCCAGGTCGTTGATGCTCTATCTTAACTTTCTGACAAGTCAAACATCGAAGTACGAAGTCAGTCACTTCCTTCTTCATGTTGGGCCACCAATACTGCTGCTTTAGGTCGTGGTACATCTTGGTTGCACTGGGGTGGATGGCGTAACGGCTTCGATGAGCCTCCTCTAGGATAGTTCTTTTAATCTCCTCATCCTGGGGAACACAAATCTGATTCTTATACTTCAAGATGCCCATATCTCCAAGTTCATAGTCCTGCACTGGGCCATCCTCTAATTCTACCCGAATCCTTGCCAGCTGATCATCTTCCCATTGAGCCGCTCGTAAATCCTGATAGAATTCATAATCTCCGAGCACTGCACATAGAGTAGCCTGCTCCGACGGTACAATTGGAATCTCTAATAACTCCTCGAGTAAGAATTGTTCCTTTAAGCTCATACAGAACACATGCACTGCTTTTCTACTCAGAGCATCTGCTACCACATTTGCTTTTCCAGGATGATACTTAATCTCAAAGTCATAGTCCTTCAGGAACTCCATCCAACGACGCTGCCGGTTGTTCAACTGTTTCTGATCCACAAGTATTTCAAACTTTTATGGTCACTGAAGACTTCGAACTGGGAGCCGTACAGATAATGCCTCCAGATCTTTAGTGCAAAAACTACTGCCCGCTAGCTCCAAATCGTGGGTTGGGTAGTTTTCCTCGTGTGGCCTCAGCTGCTTGGAAGCATATGCCACTACCTTATTATTCTGCATTAGCACACAACCCAAACCCTTTAGTGACACATCAGTGTAAAGAACATACAGTACTCCAGGGATCAGAAGTGTAAGCACTAGAGCTGTAGTCAACTTGGTCTTCAGCTCTTGGAACGCTGATTCACATTTCTCCGTCCAAACAAACGGTTGATCCTTCTTGGTTAACTTAGTCAACGGCATTGCAATCTGAGAAAAGCCTTGGATGAATCTCCGGTAATATCCAGCTAATCCCACAAAACTCCGTACCTCAGTTACCGATCTAGGGACTTCCCACTTAAGTACCGCGTCCACCTTGTTAGGATCCACTGCTACTCCCTGAGCTGTCACCACATGACCCAAGAACTTCACTTCTTTTAGCCAAAACTCACATTTTGATAGCTTAGCATACAACTGGTGGTCCCTTAAAATCCATAGTGCGATGTGAAGATGCTCTCGATGTTCTTCCTCACTTCTAGAATAAATTAGAATGTCATCGATGAACACTACCACAAATCTGTCCAAATAAGGTCGGAAGATCCGATTCATGTAGTCCATAAAGACAGCTAGAGCATTTGTTAGTCCAAAAGGCATCACCAAAAACTCATAATGTCCATAACAAGTTCGAAAGGCCATTTTTGAAATGTCCTCTGCTCGTACCCTCAACTGATGGTATCCTGACCTCAGATCAATCTTAGAGAAAACTGATGCTCCAACTAATTGGTCCAATAGGTCATCAATTCTAGGCAACGGGTACTTGTTATTGATTGTGACCTTGTTTAATTGTCGGTAGTCGATACACAGCCTTAAGCTACCATCTTTCTTCCTCACAAACAAAACCGGCGATCCCCACGGTGACATACTTGGTCGGATAAGTCCCTTTTCTAACAATTCTTCTAGCTGCTTTTTCAACTCAACCAATTCTGAAGGAGACATTCTATAGGGAGCCTTTGAGATTGGGGTAGTTCCCAGAACCAATTCTATGGAGAACTCCACTTCTCGCTCTGGAGGTAGTCCTGCAACCTCATCTGAAAACATCTCGGGGTAGTCCCTTACCACAGCTATCTGTTCAATTCCTCCTGCCTCATCCTCACTAATTGAAAAGAAGACAATGAAGGCCTGGAACCCTTTCCTCACCGCCTTCTCTACTTGAGCAGCTGACAACAAAACCGGACCACCTAACATTTCAGCACATAAGGCACCTACCGGAATCATCACCAACCTCCTTTTACAATCAAGGATTGCTCTATTGGCCATCAACCAATTCATGCCAATAATCATGTCGATACCTTTCAAAGGTAGACAAAACAAATCTATTGTAGAATCTCGATTCTCAAACTGAAGTGCAAGCTCTAGACACGCTCTTCCAGTTACGACAGTGACTCCAGCAGGAGTAGACACTCTTAAATCATAAGGTGCTCAACTACAGGCAAGCTCAACTTCTAAGCACAGTCCACAAAAATAAAGGAGTGCGTAGCACCCGAGTCAAATAGAAAAATAACTGCCCCTCAAGTAGAATGTTACCTCGAATCAAGTTCGGAGATGCAGAAGCTTCCTCATTTGTGTCATGGCATATACACGTCCCAGAATAGTAGAACGGCCAGCTTGAGGTGTTGTTGACTCTCTGGACAGTTTCTAGCAATATGTCCCCACCGGTGGCATCGAAAGCACTCCCAGCATTGCCCCGCATGCCTACCCCCGCATCTGGGGCACGGTCCAGTAACACTCGGGGTGGTCAGTGATGAATCTCGACGAGAGCCCTGTCCCCGCCAGTTTGATTGTTTGGATTCTGGCGCCTTTGCATAAAGCCCCTCTGAGCGTTCGCCCTCTGATTCTGCCCTTGATTCCTGTTTCTCCTGAGCTACTCGAGCTCCTAGAGCTATACTGACTCCTCTTCCCCACTCCTCCTGTAGGACTAGGATAACGGGCTGCTCTAGCTTGATTCTCAGCCCTCCTTGCCTCTACCACCTCTCTTGTCCTTCTAGCCAACCCACAGCTTCACACACATCTCCTCAAAGGTATTGACCTCTAACAGGGCCAATTGCTGTTCAAGCTCTGGCCTTGCACGATTCATCAATTGTTGAGCTAGCCAGAATGAATGATCTTCCGTCTGCCTGGGCACATACTTCGCCAAGTCTATAAACCTTATGATAAACTGATCCTCATGCATCTCTCCCTGCTTCAAGGAATAGAACAGGAATTGCTTTTCCATTCGTAACTCCTTCGGAAAGAAGTGATCATAGAACATCCACTTGAAGGTATCCCAGTCTAACTGAGATATATCAGAAGGTCTTGCACTATCCCACCAATGCCTTCCTTGCTCCACAAGATAGGTGACCGCCACTTGTACCTTGAGCGGGAAAGACAAGGAACAGCAGTAAAGATTGTCTCCATCCACTCAATCCACTTCTTTGCATTTGACGGTTCCAAACCTCCCTTGAACTGTGGAGGATCATGACGATGCACCTCTCTCCATACCTTGGTGATATCATTCAGTAGCGGAGGGTAAATCACTCCCTCTGAAGTATCTCCTCCCTGGCTAACTGCTCGATACTCCTCCCTCTGAGGTAAGTCTCCAGCTCGATCACCACCTCTAAACCCCCTTTCTCCTTCTCCTTGTGCCTCCATAGTCACCTCGTTCTCTCGGTCCTCTTGATTGACCGACTCTTGATGCTTCCTTGTGAAGTCTTCTTCAAAATTCCTCAAACCTTTCATCTACCACTGCTGTCATCATCTCCCTCATTTGTCTCAGAAAGGCCTCATTCTCTTGAGGCGGTCCGTTACCAACTGGATCCGTCTGACGTGTCCGTACCATCCTTCCTCTCCCCAACTAAGGATGGAAACCCTCATAGTAAAGAAAAGAAAGGAAACACAAAACAAACAGGGAAGGTATGTATGAAGTATGTGTATTGCCACTAGGAAAAGAAACAATTTCAAAGAAAGGAACCGGCTCTGAATACCAATTTGTAAAACCCTTAACCTCGAAACATTATAATCTCGTCATAAAACCACTACTATGGTAGAAAAGGAAAGCTGTTAAAATGAACTACCATAGTAGAAAGAAATTGCATTTTTAGAAATTGACTTTCAAACTCGGGTCAAACCCAAACTCAGTTACATGCAACTAACATCAATCATTCACAACACTGGGCCTCCGAGCCTCCAACCGGGTAACAACAAGATATCAAAATCAGCCCATATAAATGGTTTCCAACAATGTAAATCAAAGTTCCACAAACATAGAAAGGGCCTCCGGCCAATTAAAGGTGAGAAGATACACTTCCTCTGTTTACCATAAAGCCGGGCAATCAAAATATTTCAAAGGACCCTAACTGTGGCAATATATATACTAGCTATACATATACAAGGCTAGAGGCCTAAAGCTAACCAAGCTCAAGCCTCTGCGTCTCTTCCCGAGGCACTCGCCTAGAACCTTCACCTGAAAACATTGTAAACCACGGGGTGAGACAAACGTCCAAGTAACCAAGCTTTCCAATTCAAGGTACTACTAAATAGGTGCTTGTGAGGTGTCAAGTGGGCAGTTCACAAGTAATATGACAAATGATAGCCACAACAAATATGCAAGTGCAATGATGCAATCCCATCAACCATATCCCTCACTTTGGGGGATTTTCAAGAGCCGAACCCGGCCTATCCCTCACTATGGGGGACGTAAGGAGCCAAAAGGCCTATCCCTCACTATGGGGGATGTAAAGAGCCAACCATCATGCATTAATGGAGGCCTTACCACGTGGCGTAGTAACAATCAAACTCTCACTAATTCCCAATTCATGCATCATGCTCAAACTATAATCAAGAGTAAATATTCATTTCTCAATTAACTTCTTTCAGTGGCCTATCTTTCACAAGTTACAAATTCAATCAACATCAATTTAAACCCCACAAGACGGTTTTCCTTTTCAATACACGACATACACTTTGAACACATTTGTTATCCGGAGCACAAAACATAAATCCACTCACAATACCACAAAAGCATGTACAAAGGATTGGAAAGTGGTTACCTCTCACCTGAGCAAGGAATAACAAACCGACAATACGGCCCCGTGCACCAACAAGGCTCACAACCGGTCTACACAAGCACACAAGCACACAACCACCATGTATTAGCTTTCAACTAATAATGTGGCCAAAACAACAATTGGGGACACAAAATTCCTAGCTCCAACCAAAACTCTACCCAACTCAAAGGGTATAACCATCAAAACAACACTCTAAGGTCATCAAAGTCCATTAAAACATCAAATCTCCTTCCAAGCATCAATTAGGGTTCAAACCTCAAGAACCCACTATAGGAATTCTACACCCAAACATCCCATTTGAACAATTGAAGTTCTAACAACAATCTAAACTGATTAAACATCCAATTTAACCCTCCTTATCATAACCCAAATCACAAAACTCAAAATCAATCTCCACATTGTCATCCTCAGTCACAAACCTCTCAATCTCATGAACCCTAACCTCAAAAACTCCAAGTTCTTTAAATCCAAGAAAACTACACCGATTAAATACTTAGACTAACCCAAAACAATCAATTAAATTCAAAACAATCGGTCAAAAACCTCAATCCATCACAACCTAGAAAACTCTAGGGTTCCACCATAAATCCTCAAAAATTCCAAGAAAGAAAAAGTAGATTAGAGGTTAAAATCACTTACTTGAGGTAATGGATCCTTAGAAATACCCCCTCCAAGCCAAAATACCGAAACCCTAGCAGAGCCTCTCTCTCTACCTCAGATTTTCTAATTTTCGCACAACTGAACCCCTCCCGTGACTATATAGATTCGACTCCTTCGCCGCGGCGAACTAATCCCGAGAGGGATTACTCGCCAAAAACCCGACTTCGCGCGCGCAGCGAACATACCCTGAGAGGGGTATGTTCACCTATTCCTCCAACATACCTCAAATCCAACCCAAACACCAAGATCAACACTAAATCGCTAATCTATCCTCAAAATCAACCAAAAGAGGCTATTAAAACCCGATAAAACTCAGGATGTTACAAGAAATAAGAAATATTCTCAAATTATTGAGGATTAAAAATAATAAGGAGAATTTTGGTGGAAAATAATCCCAATAAATTTTCCAAGCCAACCATAGAAATTTGACCTATTAAGGAAAATTGGTCAAATTTAAATTAAGAAGAAATGAGAATAATATCCTTTGAGAGTTATATGAAATTTGTAACATCCCAAATTTTGGCTCATAGATACAAGTAATAGCACAAGGAAAGGATGATTACTAAGTCCAATGCAACGAAAGTCCCGGAGATCCCTCAGAAGAAAAAAGAGATTTTCCAAGGGCAAATGTGTAAAACAATAGTGTTCAGGGACTAAAGAATGACGAACTGGAAACAACTAAGGGCCAAAGGTTATGCCAGAAACATGTAAGAGATGGTTCTGAAGGTTAGGCCTAAGGAGGGACCAAATTGCAAAGAAAAGATTCCTAGGCCAAGTAGGGACCTAATTGTGAATAATAAAAATTCTGGTCGATCAATGTTCGAGGTTATCGAAAATGGCCCAAATGTTTCATAAAAGTTCCAGAAAAATGGGAATAGGATCCCAGAGTCAATATAAGGCTAGAAATGACGGAAATGCCCTAAAGTCATTTTAGGTTTTTGAGCAATTTGAGATAGTAACTCAAATTGAATTATTTAAGGTACGAGATGGCCTCAAATAATCAGGAAAATCTGGGGAACAATAGTTGAGGAATTTACACAGATTGTAAAATTAATTCCAGCCCCAGAAACTGTCAAGGTTAGCTTAATTGAATTTAAAGCCTATTTATACCCTATCGGGGAAAGTCAAATTTCCTGTCTATGGTTTGACTTTGGACCCGAGAAAAATTAGAGGAATACCCTGTGATGAAAGGGAAAGAATGAAACCCAGAGACAGATCAACAGAGTTATGAGCTGATAGGAAAGAAGTCGGCAAAATCAACTCCGATTGAATATTAATTATTAATATTTTGGAAAAATGAGAAAGAAGTATGATTCCCCTATGAATGTTATTAGAAGAGTATGGGAATGTATTTTGAAGATGAAAAATGTGCTAAATCATATCCCAGAGGTATTGGGTAAGTCAGGACCCAAGAAAGTACCTATTATGATGTAAACCGGTAAGATAGGTGGAGGAATATTTTTGGATGAATTTATGCACGAATTTTGTATGATTTTCCTCCCTATCATATTGCCATAGGGGCATGAGGATATGTGTGGAAATGTGTAAAAAGATTAAGGACATATTAGGATTGAGAAAGTTAACCATGGTTAAATTAATTAACCTTGGGTTAAGTTAACCTTGATGACATAAGCAAGATGACCAAGCATGACACAATCCTAGACAAGTGTCACAATTCTTGCTAAGGAAGACAAGATCAAGGGCTAAGATTGATTTGAAAATCAATGGCCAAGATTAAGCCATGCAATTTCAAAATCAATGGCTAAGATTTCTCCTAACTCCCTATATATATCCCTTCTCCCCCACAAGCTTGATATTTTCGTCCACCATGAGAGAGAAGAGAGGGAAAACGAAATGGAGAGAGTAAGAAGGAGAAGAGGAAGAACTCATGATCCTAAGGCCATCCAAGCTTCAAATCAAGGTATGTTCATGGATTTTGATCTAGTTTCTACCTCCCTTAGTATTTTTGAGCTTAGATGTTGGTTTGGTTGGGTTTTTTTATGGTTGAAACCTAGGGGCGAGGTGCTGCACGAAATTGTTTAGAATGGGAGAAGATGAAATTAAAGTCATAAACATGTTTAAAGGCTTGAAAACAACAAGAATCAATTGGTTTGATATTGATTCTTCAAGAAATCCAACTTCCCCTTTCATTTGTGTATGATTCTGCCATGGCTGGTTCTTTATGTTGGGTCTGGAATTTGATGATTTTGATGCTCTCAATGAGTTTAAATGATGATTTTGTGTAGGGATATATGTAGAAAACATGTTTGGAAGCATTAGAATTGAAAATGGAAATTTTGGACCTAAGGCACCTATGTTTCGGCCAAACCAGAACAAGAGGGAAGGAGTTGGATTTTGATTGTTTTGAACTTGGAAATGGATTCTACATGCAAAATTATGTGGGAATAGCATGTGGAATTAATTTTAGAATGATTGGAAATAAATCTCAAAAGTTAGAAACAAAGTGTGATCAAGTAAGAGCCAAGTGTGGAATAGGTTGATAACTTGGTCCTAATTGATGTTTCGCGTAATGTGTTGATGTGTTCAGGACCTTGGAACATCCAAGGGAATGTCTTGTTTATGTCAACCGAAGGCTCAAACATTTGGAAGGTTGGGGGAAGCAAACGGAAAGCAAGAGCGAAGCTATGTTACAAGGTAGTGAACTTACCTATACTGTGTGCTTGATATGTATACTTGCATGATGTGATTGTGTTGCCATGATGTGACTAAGCTATGATGAAATGTTTGCAAAGTTATGTTTGCAAGTTTATGTTATGTTTTGCCTTGGCAATATGTTATGAAAGCATGAAATGCTTTAGCTTACTTTCAATGGCATTCCTATGATGATGTTATGATAACATGTCGTGCATTTGCATTATGTCTTGCATGCTTATGGGTAGTGTTTGCTACTGAGATTCTCCCGAATCTCACCCTCCCTTAACAACCCCTAATAGGTATAAAGGGCATAGAGGAAAAGTCAAGGATGAGGAATGCAGGATTGATAGAAGAAGTCAAGAACATGTTATGGTCTTATAACATGTTATGTAACATAGTTTATCAATTTATGCTTGATATGCCATGTATGTGGAATGATGATATTAAATGTCATGATATGTAAAATGGTATAAGGTTATGTATGAAGATATTATGTGGATTTATAGCATGACAAGAGGTGGAGAATTACATTGTTTATAAAGATTGAATTAAGTTGAAGGGATAGAATGTCCCTAAATGAGTCACGAATTGGTGCCAATGATGAGGCAAACCAAATGAATGAATTTAGCCATGAAATTTAGTGTCTATACAGGACACATCCTAAGCTTTAAAATAAGTGGTAAATCACAAAACATGGATGTGTATGCTAAGAGATATGGCTGTTCAAAGTCAAGACAGGATTTCTGGAAAGTACTGTTTCGACCACTTGAACAGTAATATTTAACGAATAAACTGTACTAATTGGCAAGGTTTGAGCCATGAAAGTTATTTGTCCCTTGTAGAATACTGAAACAGCTTTGAGTGAAAATTGGAATCGCTCCATTCTGATTTTTTGTAGAATTAGTTATGAATCTTCAAAGTTGGACCTGAAATCTGTAGTTTAAACAGTGAAAAGTAACCCGAGTAATTATGTTGAAAATTTTAATCCACGGGCTTATACTTTGATCTGCTTGAACCATAACGCTTACAAATGCGTACTCTGAGGGGTTAAAGGTAGGATGTTTCAAAATTATAAAGTTGGTTTTTGACCAAATTACCCTTAGATAATTTATAAGAGAATTTAAGGGTGATTTAGGCTAATTAAGGGATTTTATTTGGAAAATTACAAATAAATATTTTTAAGGGGAGTAAAATCCCAAGAAAATTCCTATGAGACCCCAAGGAATTATAAGGAATTATGGAATTAAATGATGACCCTCAAGTATCTAAGATTTTTCCAAATAATAGTGAAAAGTGGAAAAATCCCTAAAGAGAAGGAAATTAATTTTTTTTAATTAATTATTAGGAAATTAATTTTGAGGCAAAGTGGGCAATTTGGGAAGATAAAAATGAGGAGACTAAACTAAGGATCTGACAGAAAATAATTACAGAGGCCAAGCTACTGTAATTATAGAAAAGAAGTTAAACTCAGAGCCAAAGTATACTGATAAAGCAAGATTAGTGTCTTGCAAATCAAAGGGATCATATTGAGCCATGTGTCAAGCTCTTGATGGAGAGGATTTGAACTTGCCAAGTGTCACTCCACAAATGGAGAGGATTTTGACTTTGGTAATTAAATTCTTTTGGATTTTTGTTAATTAAGAAAGAGAAATCAAGATTAAGGGAGGTAATGACACTTGGACTCTCATTAAAGATGGTGGTTGAGATATTTTGAACCATTAAACAAGCTCATCCTTCCCCTATTTTTTAGATGTTGGTTCGGCCAAGGAGGAAAGGGAGAGAAAAGAGAGAGCTTTGAGAGAAAAACAAGAGAAAGCTTGCATCTTTGGTCATACAATCAAGGTTCAAGGTGAGTTCTTGGCTCTAGATGTGTTCTTGCCTTGTTTTCTTTCTCTTTTATGGTTGAAAAATCTGTCTCCTCCCTCTCTTGGTGCTGATCGAACTGAATATTTAGAGGGGAAGGGAGTTTTGTTCATCACACTTGTTAAGACACAACAACACAAGCTAGTTCCTAGTGTTTGCAAGTGAGTATAGGTTGTTTTGAAGCATTTTTCATGGTTGTTTCTTTGAGTATTATTTTTGGCCAAGCTAATGACTGAACCCTAGGATGAGTTTTTCAATGTTTTAAGGCTTCCATGATGATTAAAATAAGAAATAGTGTAGGGTAAACCAAAAGGAACAAGTGTTGGAAGCTTTAAAACAAAGTTGTAAATTTTTGGGTCAAAACCCTCTTTGGTTCGGTCAAGGGTAGCTAAAAGAAGCAGTTTTATTTTCCTAGATCTAAGCCCATATTTGGAATCTACATGAAAAACCATGTAGGAATAAGTCAAGAAGTGATCTTTAAGGTTAAAGAGAAACAAGTCCAAAAATGGTAAACAAAGGAGGGAGCTTTATGGATCAAGAATCATTTTTTATTTATGTTCTTGCTTTTTCTTAGTTGGTTAATGATTCTTGCTGCCCTTTTTGATGGATTTCATTGTTAGGGTTTGATATTTGTGAAGGAAAAGAGGAGAAGGAAAGAAAGCTAAAGCTTTTGGAGCAAGGTAGCAAGTTAAACCTAGCTACTAATACTAACTTAGCATTATTGATTATTGCATGATTAATTGCTATTATGTGGTTGGACTTTCTTGATTATAATGTGGCTGCTCTTTGTACTTTCTTGCTTTGTCCTTTACATGATTGAGTTTGCCAAATGATAAGCATGCTAGTTCACCAATAGTAGTTAATATAATTGTGCATGTTGATGATGCTTGTTAGTGTTATAGTTGGTTAATTGCTATTGGAATTTCAATGAAATCTCATTCCACAAATGTAACCTAACATTTTAGGGCCTGAATCCTCTAAGGGAAAGCTACAGATTGAAGGCTAATTTGTGGGGTTTAGCCATAAAACTCATGAATTCATTTTGGTTATGTACATATTATACTAATAGTGCTGTAAGCACACTGACACTGACTGGTTCACGTGACCTTTTGATTCTGCTCCCGAATGCGTTTAGTCACGAAATTTGGCATGATAAAAGATAACGTCCTGGGATTCAATTTGATAGCTAATACGTTAAAAATGACCCAGTATACGATTTATAATGATTTTTCAAAGTTAAAGGTAAGAATCTAGGAAAAAGGGTTTTTAGCAAATGGACAGTGTTGCATTTCTCAAAAACCTGACACTTTTTCATAAGGAATTGGATAATGAGATTATTTTTCCTTGAAAGAGGACTTAAAGAGATTTAAGTAGAATTTTGAACCACCCTAATTGGATTTTTGTGGAATAAGTTATAAATTTTTGAAGTTGGGCTAGAGAAAACTGGATTTTTTCCCAATGAACAGTAAAAATCCGAAATTTAGCCTTTTTGTGGTAAAAAGTGAGCCCAAACCCATCCAATGTGGTCTAAAATAGTTTTGAAAGGAACCTAAGTCAATATAATAGTAAGGTGTGACAGAATGCGCCTTGACAATATGTATAAGGAATGGCTTATGGCTTGATTAATGGCTCTCTTTCCATGGCAAATGACATGTACATAAAATGATGCATAATGATGTTGATTTCATGTACACGTCACATTTTTTTATAGCATG
>NW_021631895.1:0-31959 GCF_004799145.2 Neltuma alba
TTAGAGCACCTCTAAGATTTCCACTATAATCCCAAGATTAAACGAGCTCTTGGTGTCTTAGTACAGTAATTGATTTCCTCAATCACTGCCCCTTACTACCCATAAGGTTACAATCCCTCTAAGAGTCCACACTCTTGAGTTACTCTTAGAAGGTGAGTAAAGAAGGTGTATCATTCTGTCTCACAGAGTAAATAAATATGAAACACTGAAGTTCAATAAAAAAAGAAAAACAGAGTATTGAATGCAACAGTAAGTATTTCAGCAGAAGTAGCTCACGTATTCAATTACTCATTCAATGCTCTTTGCACCTTTTATAGTTGGAGAAGTTTAATTAATTGTTAGACTGAAGAGCTTCTAGCAGTTGGAAGTTCGGTTGCGTGTTTTCCCAATTGCAACAGTATTCACCATTAATGCTTCTGACACGGCAGGTTAAGGGCTACGAAATATCCGTTGAGTATCCATTGAGCTTTGTATTCTGTAACAATACTTGAAAATAATAAGTTTTTCCTTCAGAATGAAACTCATGATGATAACTAATCAAGTGATATTAAACATTTATGTGGCAGTTGGAAAGGGAATCAATTAATCACCAGATACTTTAAACATAAACTAAACATCCTTGATCGAAGTCATGATCGATAACTGGTTGATTGATTAAGTTATCGATTAATCAAAGTGAAAGAATTTGAAACAGATAACTATATTTATCGATTAAGTTATGGATTAACCATTGATCTATTAAGTGATCGATAAATGAAAAGAGTGACCTTTGAAAGATTAAGTAGGAAAAGGTCTAAGATCACTTATGGCTTTGACTCCCTTAAAATAGAGAATTATGATAAACATGAAGGCTGAGAAAAGCTTGAAGAGAACTATTCAGCAGATTTTGAAAGTCACTGTAACTTGTTGTTTTTAACTGAAATGAGTTAATGATCAATCAAGTGATTAAAAACTGTTTGATCGATCATGTTATCGATAAAGCTGAGTGAGATAAAAAGGTTTCCAAAGAACAATGATCGAGTACTTTATTGATAAATGAATGATAGAAAAACTTATTGATAAAAAGTCAAGAAAAGTATTTTAAGCTGAAAACAAAGATTGTATAATGTTCGAGTAGTTGATCGATTAAAGGTTGATCGATCAAGTTATCGATAAAACATTATTTTAAAAGCTTAGTTAAAAAACCAGGGATAAAGCTTAATCGATCATGTTATATGAAAACAAAATATTCAGAAACTTGGATGATGAATCATTTCATTAATAATCAAATGTTCGATTAGGTGATCGAAAACATAACTCAAAAAGTTAGGTGTAGTGAGATAGTGATGATCGATCATTTGATTAACAAATCACTGATCGATTAAGTGATCGATTAAAAAACCAAAAAACAACCTTGACCAGAAACATATCAATAATCCACTGAGTTTTCAAGCATTGTTCAATCTGGTTATCGATAGATCTCTTATTGATAAAGTGATCGATAAATGATGAATGAAACAGAATATAACTTAAGTAGAAGGGCTTTACCATTCATCTATCTCCTCATTGATAACTTATTTATCGATCATGTGATCGATAACTTCCTACCAGAATAATGTCCCTTTATCTATCAATTGTTTGATCATCAAATTATCGATCAAGTGATAGATAATTTTCTACAGACTTTTATACCAAACATTGTTAACAATGATCGATCAATTGATCGATCAACACATAAACCTTGAATTATCTATCAATTTATCGATCAAACTTAGTACCAACCTTCAATTACACAGAGACAATTTATCTGATACTTGATCGATTACTTTTTGATCGATCAGGTGATCGATCAACATATTAAACCAAAACATACTTGATTTGTTATCATCAAAACCTTAAATCTAAGAAAAACAAGTGTTGGAAATAGTTGATGAAACCTCTTGAAAATGGATCTTGGCAATCATAGTTCAAAATGACTTTGGGAGTATAAATCACTAAGTTTTCTAAACGAAAAACCTTAAAGAATCCTTTAAGTCTAGAGTCTTAATAAATGGACATCCAATCATAAAACCCTATAAAACTCACTTTATGTGTGTATTAGGATTAATTAATGCACTTGGTTCAATGTAAATTCAGATTAACTCATTATTAAACAATATCATGTAGAAAGAAGAGTATCAAAAGAATTGCATAGAAACATATATGTAATCACATATATAGAAGCCCACATTCAACATTAACTAATCCAATACATAACATAATCATCTAGAATTGATTACAATCATAACCAACATAGTTCAGTCACAAATTTACAAACCCTAGATCTAGGAATTCATAAACAAGCAACTAGACTATAGATAAAGCCAACTCCTCTTTGAAGCTCTTGGAACTCATGCCAATCAATCCATCTTCAAGAGAATAAATGTCTAGCCATGTAATGGAGTAGGAAGCACCACAATCAACAATGATTTCGAGCTACCCATAGTGGAAGATGCATAAGTGGAAGAAGATGAGAGTTTGATGAGGGAGAGTGAGAGAGGATGAATAGAGGAGGCTATAGATGAGTGAATGGAGTGTTAGGTCAAAAATAGGGTTTCTAAACATTTAAGGGGATGAAATGGGTAGGATTTAATGAGTGGGTAGCCTAATCTTGCTATTAGGATCTGAATCTGGGTTGCTAATATGAGGACTTCATTGCGGCTAAGGGAAATGTTTGCCGTAATGAAGCTTTCCTAAGAGGAGCTTCATCAAAATCGATGAGGTTGCCACAGTGAAGACAAAATATGGCCGCGGTGAAGACATCTTAAGACTATAGTGATGCTTATCTTCCAATTACACCGTGGCACATAATTTACTTAGCCATAGTGAACAGTTCTAGAATCAATACTTTGAGTCTTGTGTTGTGTAGTTCCTTAGTCTCCAATCATGGCTCTAATTCTTAAGTTTCCTGCAATAGAAAGCAACAATTTGAAGCATTAATTGTCCTAAAAAAGACAGTAACTCAAAGCAAGGAATCTTAATCTAAATTAAACACAATTATCACTAAAAGAGCTACTAACTATGATAAAAGCCCTGAAAATGATATGAAGAGACATAAAAGAATTGGGCTCAATCAGCATATCCATATAGCAACCAAATAAACAATGCAAGTTAAGATCAAAGTTGTAAGTTCTTGCTACCTCTTTCAAGCTTGACTCTTTCTTCCTTTCCTTTATCCTTGGAGCTTTTCTTGCCAATGGACAGTACCTATCAAATATACAACAGGGGCATTCTATGTTCAACTCAAGCAATATCAATGACTTGACTTGACATACACCATAAACCTTATCTTTGATTTTAGGGTTTTGTGTCATTTTTATGATTTTTCATGTAGAATCCATATTTGAACTTAGATTTATCCAAATCCAATTTCTTCCCTTAATTCTTCCTTTGGCTAAAGCATATGTATGTGTGTAACAAGTTGAAATTCTTCCATAAATAGAGTTAATTCCTAGGCCACCCTTTAATCATTCATGTTATGACTTATAACATTTTGGCCAAAAAAGTACCTTAGGGTTTTAGCTATTTTTTCCCATCAAAATTAAATCCAAATCAATCATTAATTAAGGCAATTAAACCCTTAAAAGAATCCTTAACTTACCTTGTGTATTGCCTTAAAATTGACTTGGTTTTCTTTTTCCTTGTTCTCTCCCTTTTCCCTTTGATTCAAGAGCAAAAACTTTCCTCTCTATGTCTTCTTATGTTGGCCAAAAATGAGGAACTTGGATAGGTATTTATAGACAAACTTTTAGCTTGGATTTTCTATTTGGGTCTTGGTGAAATGTTATAATTTCTTTGTACACTTGTCCCCTTTATCAAGCCATGTTTTACATGATCATACCGAGTGTCATAGGAGAATAAGATGACTAGCCATGTGTCCTCTTACATCATCTCCCTTACATCATCAAGCTCTTCCAAGTCAAGGTCGTCCTGTCTTCCAAATACTAATATCATGCCATTTGCCTTATGAGGTGTCTTCCTTTTAGAAAAACATGTGTTTAAAAATATATTATCTTATTACATAATTCATTCTTCCAGGCATGCCTTTCATAAATTTTAAAAATTCCAATCATATCGTCTCTTCATAAAATGGTGCCAAAATGGTAGAAAATTATGGAGAAAAATTACCTCACCAAGCTTTAGATCATTCTACTGAATAATTATACCAAATTGGTTAAATTTTTCTTAAATTCTGTCCAATCCAGTGGCTCTAAAAATTCATTTCTTTATGCCAATAACTTTCTTTTAATGAGAGGAAGTTCCCTATTTTTCTTAGATTAAAGTTCAACCTATAACTCCCTCTATTCAAATTTCTTCAAAATCGACCTCCTACCGATATGATTCGACATTAAATATTTTTAAAGTTAACCTTCTCACCTTCAAGGCTTAGAAATAATTTTACAATCTGTAATAAACTCTCAACTAATTTTTTTTTCATTTCTGTCTGAACAATTAAGACCTTTATACATTTAAAATAATTCACTTTGGCTAATTTTTTTTCTTGTTTAGCCAAAAATACCTATAATTATAGAAAATTTTCTGATAAGTCTCATTCTATTTTCACTTTTTAGGCCTTAAATACTATTTTAGACACTCTACTTTTCATGAATTTTCAAGAATTTCAAGAATTTCAGGCATAATTTCCAATACTGTCCTTTCTTAACTTAAACTTTTCAAAATGACAGTTTGGTCCCTACCTAGGTTTCACTTTAAAAGTTGTTCCATCTTTATTCTACTATTCTATCTAGCCCACAGTTAGTTTCAAATCCTTCATCTCGTAAGTTAAAATTTACAAGATATGACACCAAGTGTGTTTATTAGGGGAGATGGTAGTTGGGGATTGGGTGATGATGAGAATGACAGTCGCAGTGAAGACCTGTGGGAGAAGGAGGGGATGAACGTGGTGGTGAGCTTCATGGGTTGTAGGCTTTGGGCTCTTTATGATGGCAATGGAGATGAGGAAGAAGCAGTGCCACGTTGGAGAAGGAGACAGTAAAGAAAAGAAGAACATCGTAAAGAAAAGAAGAACATCATAGCTCACAATCCACTTGGATCATTTTCATCTGATGTAGCACTAATAAGGATCGAGTCATAAACATAAACTACAAGGATTGAGTTGCAACAAGTTAAACTATAAGAACTCAGTTACAAACTCAACCAAATTTCAAGTATTAAATAATTAATTCTTTCCTAAAATCAAAATTAATTAGCTTACAAATTATATATCCACGGCGATGATTGTAAACATCATAAAGCTTATTTTTTTGTTTAAATAAAAATCTCCTTTTTATTTTGTATTATGTGAATATTTATGTTTCTTAATCATCAATCTAACATATTATGAACACATGGACTAATGACTATAACTTGAAAATCTAATATAAGGACTTGATTAAAAATCAAATAGAATTATAATGATTAAAAAATTAATATTTTTAAAGATTTAATTATTTTTTAATTAAAAAAATCTAATTAACTTGACTATTATTGAATGGAATTAGAATAGTTTATGGATGATAAATAGATGATATATGGATCGCAATTGAAAAATAAATTAGATTTTTAGCAGCAAGTATCAGATTTTTAAATTAATAGTATCGCAATAAATGTGATATCAACAAATAATTAAATCTTGATTTAATTTATATTTTGATTACGAAAAGCCCAATTAAAATAATCAGGCCCATTAAAGGCAAACCCAAAGTTCAACGATTATCATTTAAACATATTTAAATTAAATTACGTATATCCAATATTTATACCGTTCATGTATTATATATAATATTTAATAGGAAAAATCTCTATTAAATACTCAAGACCATCAATAGTAGATCTGAAATCTAACGCAAACAAAACAAGCAATTACAAGCCATTATTCAAAAGCTCACTGTCTGACGATGCTTTTCTTATAAATACATCATTAACCTAAAAGGTTTGGTGTAATCACTCTTACTCACTGAAAAGCCAATGCATCTTCAAAAACCAATTACGAGTCCCCTAGTACTAGCACAGGTTGCATTGGTTTCTAGACAACCGAATGAAATACCAACAACCCTCTCCACACATGATGCATGATATGATGAATTACACACAGTATGGAGGATATATGCCTGGATTTTTAGCTCTTCTATATGTACAAGATATTGCTTCTAATTTTTGAGAGCATCCCCCTGGCATAACTGGACATTTCAATGTCGGTTTTATGGGCTATGTTCTTGTGTTTTGAAGAAAGAATGTTGACCAGTCCATTGCTTACCAGCTTTCTACGTACATCCTATAGGAAGTAAGTGAGTTGCTGTTTCTTCCTTGAACCTCCTTCTCCATATAGCTCATTCCACTGCTTCAGCTCAGCCATTATTGATCCTTCAGCAGCAAAACTTGCAGCAACCTGCATTAAAACAAACCATTAAGCTTTCATAATGAAATAGCCATATGTAGGGAAGAATACAAGATCTTGATTCGTCTGTATCACAATGATAAAGATCAAGTTTCACAAGTATAATCATGAGGGGTCACTAGGCAAGTTTATGATCTCCTTTAACAGTTGAGGTGTACTAGGCGTCTGATAAAGCTATGTGCTGAAATCAAGACTCGCAATGTAAGTCTTTTCAAGGAAAGACACAATAGAAAGGAAGCAAAAGAGTAGCGAAATCAGTGATGAATCAAGTACAGGTTAGTTGAGTCTTTGATTGCGATTATCTCATGCCTCATACTAATGAAATATTACCAACCTGATACTATTTACTCAGGTGTCATATATTAGTCAGTGAATTCCCTTGAACAACCAGAATACTGTAAATCCATTGTCCTTCATGTGAATTGAGAAGGGTTTTCAGTTAACCTTACCTGACTCTTAGCCTGTCTCATGTCTTCCATGTTTAAAGGCCTCAAGGCAATTACTTGCTCTTCTCCATCGTCCTGAGTATCAGAAGCATCCTCTGAGTTTTGTTTTTCTGCTGCCTTTTTGTTCTTTTCCTCGAACAAGATAAAATTGATACCAGTCATTTAACCGGTATTGATAAGGGCAAGGTTGGGGGCAATGTCACAAAATAACATTGTAAAGGTTGCTTAGTGATACTACTACCTTGTCTTTCAATCTCTCCTGCTTTATGAGCTCCCTAACAGGTCGATAAGCAGCAGTTGTGCAAAAATTCTGTTTATACAGAAATTCAGTGTCGAGATGATGCCAACACTTCAGAAGCAGTAAACTAGAATCATAAGCTGCAAAACAAACCTTAAGATCACTTCCACTGTATCCTTCTGTCATAACAGCAAGCTCTTTGAAGTCTAAATTTTCAGTCTTTTCCTTAGCTAGTAGAGTCTTCAAGATCATTTCCCTGTTCTCAGCTGATGGAAGGCCAACCATGATTCTGCTCAACATGAAAAGTTACAGAGGCATCAGTTGCAAATCTCAATAATAAGATGCGTTTGAAAATCAAATTATTCAATAGTATTGCTAAGAGATGCTTAAGAGAATCTTCAAAATAAATAGTAGTGCAAATTCAAACACTGATGTATTTTTCTGTCAGTAAACACAAATATCAGACAATTTATAAACTTGAAGACTTTGGTGATCACGAGTGTTGCATAGAGTTGGAAAAACAAAATGTAAAAGAACCATGTCATATGATGGAGCCACTTGCAATCTATGTGTAAAAGCTTTATAGTTTGATTTAGCCTTTTCTTTTCTTATGAGCACCTAACTGTTGATAAAGGTCATGTAGGCACTTTTTCTAAGAATGGCAATATTGAAATTAATCAGAAACAGACAACCTATGCATCTATAATGACTTGCCTTCGCTCAAACCGTCGTATGATTGCTTCATCAAGGTCAACTGGCCTGTTGGTTGCAGCAAGGACTAGAATTTGTTCCCCAGGTTTTGTCAATAGACCATCCCAGTGCGTCATGAATTCATTTTTAATCTTCCTCATAGCCTCATGTTCTCCAACTCTTGTTCGCTGCCCAAGCATGCTATCAACCTCATCAACAAATATAATAGTTGGGGCAACCTTTGCCGCCAATGTGAACAGAGCTCTAACATTTTTCTCATCTTCTCCAAACCATTTTGAAGTGATGGTAGACATTGAGACATTGATAAAGCTTACTCCAGCTTCATTTGCAATTGCCTTTGCAAGCATTGTTTTCCCAGTACCTGGAGGTCCAAAGAGCAATATGCCTCTGCAAGGCTTAAGAAGTCCACCTTTGAAGAGATCTGGCCTTCGAAGGGGAAGCATGACCAGCTCTTGGAGTGACTCTTTAATTTCATCTAATGCACCAATATCTGCAAATGTAACTCCAATCTCATTTGCAGGGATGACCTCTGGTCTAATTCGCTTCTCAAACTCATTGTCAGGAGGAACTTCCTGCAATCACAATAATAAACTTGTTGTAACACTAATAGTAATAAGAACAATAATAATATAAAATAACAGACGCAAGTAACCATGTAAAACAACAATTAATATTGAATAGTTTCAAACTCTAGGCCTTGGAGAAAAGTGAAGGCATGCCCCGGAACCATTCGTATCGGCTTAACTATCAAATCTCAAACACTCTTATGCTGTGATAGTGAAATTGACAAAAGTTTACGGAATAGTGCAATGTGAAAAAATGTGTAATATTTGATGATGATATTTGTTGTGAATATAGAAACTGATAGTAGTTGTCAGCCGCTCATATGCATAGAACGTTCTTGATAGAGTTTCCTTTCTCTTTCATTGTCTGAAAGAGGTTCAATATGTGTCTGAACAGTGGGTTCTAGAATGATAAGAAAGACTGCTTCGCCTTTCAAGATCCCTCCAATGCAAATCTTCTTGAAGTTGGCTACAGGGAAATCAATCTTACAGACGCTTTTGGAGCAGAATTCTCTCCATCACTCTTTGCTAGAGGAATGGATTTCCCTGTCTCACTTTTGTTTTCAGGTGCTTGAGCGTCAGACCGTACCTCATTTTTTGCACCATTCCCCTCTCCGCCAGCTGAGCCCTGCAATGTAAATTTAGAATCATGAGAACTCTTTCATCATCTTCATTGCCTTTTTCTTCCTTATTTATTTATTTATTTATGTGGAAGCAATTTTGCTGATCCATCTTACCCTTGGAAATGAGAATGGATGTAAGCATACCTTGTTTCCATTAGCTTCCAGCTTTAGGGTATCCTCAGCAGTTCTTTTGCCTTCTTGAAATAGATTCAAACCATGGGACAGACTGTTCATTACCAACATCAGTAACTAGAAAACATTTCGCTTAAATGAATACTTAGAAATCGATGGTCCAGGTTCTAACCTCTCAGATGATATTACTAGCTTCCCATTTCGGTATTCTGGATCCTTGGTATTCATCAAGTGATAACGTATAGCAGATACTACAATCTCTTCAATATAATTACTTAGCACCATTGTGTCTGCACGGCAGATTGAATTCAAGTCATTACATTCAATATCATTTGCTGCAAGTACTTCAGCAATGTGCTTTTTGTTATCTTGAAACTGAATTATTTTCATGTTCTCTTCAAGTTGGGCATTCCAGTTTCCAAGACTAATCTCATCTTCGGGTGGTTTAATCTCAATGTTGTAAGGAAATAATGTTGCAAGCCTTTCATCAACTTCTGAGAATTCATCCTCAGCATCTACTATCTGGGAACCAAGTACCAACACTGGCCCTGAAAGTTTTTCAAGCATTTTATGAAACAAATTGCATAGCCGTTCTGATTGGAGGAAAATCTTCTCAGCATCCCTAATGTATAAAATGATGGGACTTTTTCCTGAGACAGAAACCAAGACCTGCAACAGCTAATATAGATCCTTCTTGTTAGAAACGACTATTGATAGATATATCCCAAGTCCGTTTTTCTTAGATGTATCTTTCAAAGCAAAAATCCTATTTCAAAATTAGCGTAGCAGAGGACCATATCCCTGGAACGAAGACACTTCTTTTTTTTTTTGAGTGAATGGAATTAAGATACCTTCCAAGTGATGTTAGTTTTTTTCAGCTATACTTGTCCTACGGAAACCTTGCCCATTATGGTACTTCTTAAATACAGTACAAATTCGAAGTAGAGAGAAAAGCTATGATGACATCACCTTGTAGAGCAACTGAAGGAAGAGTTTTTCATCAAAACACAAGCTGCTCATGTGCTTCAAGGTGCCTGAAAATGGAAGTTCAAAGCAATGAGCAAACAAAAATTTGCAATTTATGCAGCTTCGATTATAAAATAAGGAATTGATTATTTAGATTAAGAGTGATAAGATATGATTATTACTGCTGCTGCTGCTGCTGCTACTATTATTATTATGTGATAAATTCTTGCTATTAAATATTACAAAATTCTAAGAATATCCCTGCAATAACTAAAATCTACACTTACTTCCAACTTTCCAAGCATTAAGCAGCTGCATTTACTAATAACAAATTGGTGAAAGAAGTGGGCAATGCGCACAGCTTAATTAAAAGTAGAGGTACTATATTTGATATTATAAAGATGAAGCCTTACATATTGGCAACCATTAGTCCTTGAGTTTAGTACATTTTTAACACGGTTATCATTATAGAAGACAAATCTATCAAAATATATATGAAGAGGATATTAGCTAAAACTGGATGATAGAGAGAGATAAATATGTTTTCATGTACAACCTGAATTTGTTGGACCACATTGGGAAGCGGTGCTACTCATATCAGATGCAGCAGAGGCATTCCTGCTAAGTTTTGAAGATGTATTGGAACTTCCAGTACTATTACTATGTGTGTGCAAAGTGCCTGAATGAAAGTTGTCAATCAAGATATGTCAAAATAATGTACAAACTACAAAAGTTTAGTAAAATTTAGCGAACAGTCATAACTGGAGGATATTTAAAGATGCAAAATCCGCATGGTAACATGATGTTATAGAAAAATTCATAACCTTTTGCAAGATCTTGAACATGACCACTATAAGAAAAAATTATCAGCACTGAAAAAGAAAGCTACATCATGACTAAATGTAGAAGGGATTTCAATCGTCATATCAACAGTTAGAAGTATCAATACTCCCAAGAAAAAGTAATCTAATACTGAGAAATACAAAAATTGTTTTCTCCCCAAGCCCGGGGGGTGTTTCTTTCTTGTTTCTTACCTTTAGTTTTTCCAGTTGAATGGAAAACTGAAAAGAAACCCAAAAAACTGGACGCTCGCTCGAGAGCCGCCTTAGATAAAGACCTTTGAGAGGACTATAAACAAAGCAAACCAGTTAGGAAAATCCCCTTACAAAACAACTAAATATTTGTAACTTCAAGTAATCCCTTTTTGAGAGAATATAGTACACTGAACTGAAAGTTTCTTTTTTTTTTTTGGGAGGGAAGTCTAGAGTCCAGAATTACAGGCAAGAAAACACTCCCCACATAAATATTCATGTCAATCCATGTTCTAGTTAAATTTTTTTTTTTTTTTTTGTGTACATTCTAGTTAATAATTTAAAAGTATGACTTAAGGAATGACAAAGTGAGTAAACAAATTTATTTTGTGTAAACAGTGATGTATCGCCAGTTGTTAGTGCAGAACAGACACCATGGCGGGACAAAAAAGTAAACATAAAGTGTTCATAGCAAAAGAAAACTTACTGATTCTGTTCTTGCACATCCATATTTGCTTTGCATCTGTACAAGGGAAATAGATCAGATGCTAATATTTGCTTATTCAATTTAAATAAATGAAATTAACATATGAAAATAATCACCTTGAAAGAGAAGTCAGCAATATCTAGAAGCAGCAACTTTGACTCAAAGTGATGAGCTAAAGCCTTGGCAAGTATTTGCAGGTAAAGCTCTTCAAAATTTGAAAATAACAGTATGAGTCAATCAGACATGAATACCTAAACAATCTTGTGCAGGACATCTTCATAACATACCTGCTGGTCCAGAAAGCAGAATTGCCCTACTTGCCGGTGAAAGATTACGGGTGTGTTTGGAAAAGTGAAGTTGTTTCAAATGAACGAATGCAGCACTCCTCAATAACTCACAAGTTCTTTCACTGTCATAGTCACCACCAAACAGTGGAATAAGATTTGAGTTATCAGGGAAAATTCATATTTCACGTAAGATTTGAAACTAGAAGCAGGTGTTTATAAAGCCTATCTACTTGAGGATAAATGGTCTCAAGACAAGCATAACAAATTCTTTCAAGGGTAGAGCATCACGCCGCATTCCCCAGTGAATGGACCAAAGACTCACATCCACAGAGATCTATGCTAAACATAAGCCACAGTTATGGGTAAAGCATGGTTCTTATGCTTGCTTACACCTCAATCAAAAACCCAATAGATACTTCAAGAGATCTATGCTTGTACAGTTACAGCTAAAGCATGGTTCTCAAGCTTGCATAGACATTAAATAAAAACAAGTACTTCAAGCATCATGTCTGGCTGAGAGTAATATGTGAATGAATTTTATAATACTAAGAAAAAGGACGCAAGGATACGGCTCAACGTTGCAAGAGTTCTTCAATAGTATGTTTCTTTCACTAATAGCTGACCTGAGAGCTACACTACATAAGAGTAGCATAAATTAACAGTTTCTTTTGTCAATTGACACCCCCCCTCCAAAAAAAAAAAACCATAATAGATTTTCAGGAAGATAAAGTTTACATATTTCGGTGTGCAAGTGTATTCTAATCACTGTTTTCATGCTCTGAATCAGAAGTCAACTGAATTGGGAAATAAAAGGTGCACTAAAGCACAAAGAATATATGTTACATTTTCTACGAGGAGGATGAAACTAGAATCCGCATCGAAGTGCTATGCAGAATCAATCTGAACAATAAAAATAAAATAAAAACTACAAAATTGCAACTGAAAAGAATAATCCTAGATATGAGAAAAATCTTATATGAATAAAATAAAGAAAAATTCCCTGTGACTGCAAGCAATACATTAAGGCACGTTAGTTTCGGATTCAGTTTCATTTTGCGTAACTTCTCATCCGTCCTGGCCCAAGAAATGATAAAAGAAAGAGAGAATTTCCACGGAAAAGTGGACAGGATTCCTCCTACAGAAAATCAAAGAAAGCTCAGGGTTGACAGAGCATAAAGCCGAGACCTGAGATCAATAACAAACTTAAAAAATCTCAGAGAACAGAAGAACCAACATAGAAGACCAGAAGTCATGTCAGAAAGTCAAATCTACAAGTACAAGAAGCTTCAAAATAGATTGCAAGTAAATTTCAAGTACCCCGTGAAAAATGTTTATCATATCTTCAAAACCTTGAAGCACCAACTTCATTATACAAAATAAAAAGCAAGCAACAAATACATTAACAATTTTGGTAGGAAAAGTCAGTTAAATTACCTTAAGTAATAAGGAAACTCTTCAAAAGTTTCCTTGCATTCCTTGCCATCAATCACCAGCCTTAAAAGTTCCTGCTCAATCTGCTCACCACAGAGCGCATGATTCCCTCCAACCCATTTCTGAACCACTTGCCCTGAACTCAACCCAATCCCTACTCCAAGACCAACCCCTACGCTCAATGCTGACAACAAAACGTGTTTCTGCTCCATCTATTCAGACAGATTGATTTGATTTGGCCCTTTTTGAGAAAGCAAATGTCTGCTCCTCTTAAGCGATTCTCACCAATAGGACATCAAAAGATTGACGACGTTCGAGATTCTGGATTAGAGAGATTCAGCAAGGCTTTTTGAAACAAAAACGAAAAAGGTAAAAATAAGAGTCTCTAGAGAGACGTTGGTCCAAAGAAGGAGCAAGCAACGAGTGTATGGGTGTGTGTTAGTTTCCCTCTTCATCTCTATATAAAAGACATGCCATTCTTATGAATGGAGAATGTATAGACGTTGCTGGTGCTTGCCGGGAAGGAAGAAAATATTGAAAGCAAAACGGAAGGATTACTTTTCAATAAAAGAGTTTGAGAAGCTTTAAGTGTTTTTTAAAAATATTTTTTCCAAAATTAAAATAAATTTTTTTACATATTTATTTTGTATATTATAAAATTATTTTTAAAATCATGATTTAGTTTCTATCTAAACACTCCTAGAATTTTTTTTAGGTGGTGCCGACGCCAAATCTGGGTACCCCACACTGTCCAATTTCTTTTAACAATATGAACTAGAGTTTAAAGTGCTTTTTTATTCCCAAACAAGCTACCGTGGTTTAAAGAAATTTGTCAAGTTAAGCTAATGTGTAATATGTAATCTCTCAAAAACAATGCAACATGAAAGGCTCTGTGTCACACTATTTTATAATCTTCTTTTTTTTTGGTAGAATATTTTATAATCTTCTTTTGAGTACATATAAAGCGGTAACTCCTCTGATAATATTTTTAAGATAAAAATACACTCAACTATGCACATAACAAATTTTCCTATGAAACTTGAATGATAAGCTTACATTGATAGTCAAATTAGCGCATAATTTGAAAAATGGTTCATAAATTCGTATTTTGATGATGACATAATTTTGGGAATGATCATGTATTTTCAATTTTTATTCTCTTTTGGACCCGTATACAATCAAATAATCCGACTATAAGTGAAATAAAATTGTAAATGAAAATAAAATTCTTTTAACGAGATTTTATATATTCACAAATTCCAAAATTAAGATATTATTTGAAAAATATTAAATTATTTTCCATCTATCCACCATTAGTTGGAATTCAATTTTGAATACTTCTTTTGTTTTAAATATAAGACTCATTTTATATTATAAATTACACTATAAAATAGGTCTTATATTTAGGAGTATAATATTTTGCTAGCTAGAGTGTGATTTTGGATTTTTCTTAATAAAAAAGTATGAAGTGGTAGAAGACGGCATGGAGTTGGATCGGTGCCACACAAAACCGAAAAATATTTTAAAATTTTGAGATTTTAAAAGTATTCAAAAAAAATGTAGAACCTAACCCATTATGCATTCCAATTTTGCATTTGAATTCGATGGAGAGAATATTTGCGTCCCAAAATAATTTGATTTATCTGTCTACACTCTGGAATTTTAGCAATTCAACCATTCGTGGATTGCTCACTTAATTGTCTTCCCTTCCTTCCCAAAAACAAAGTACGTACTACTTCCTTCACCGCCTTCTATCATACTAACTCTAATCCTTAATATAAAAGCTTATTAACTAATTTAAACAGATTAAAAAAATTAGTTAAATTAGTTATTTATAATAAATAAGTATTGTCTTTCATAAATTATCCTTACCAATCAAATATTTTTTTATTAGAACTACCATTATTATAAAGATTATCTTAAGGATAAATAAATAAATATAAGAGATAAAGTGGATTTGGATTTTATATTTAGAACCAAAATAAAAATCAAACGAATTCTTATATAAAGGACCAGAAGTGGTGTATATATAAATAAGCTAGTTAACTAATTTAAGTAAATTAAAAAAATTTATTAAGTTAATTATTTGTAATAAATAAGTGTTATCTTCTCTAGTATACCCCTAATAATTATGTATATTTGCTAGAACTACTATTTGATAAAATATTTGATATGTGCAACTACTACAATGATTACTTTAAAAAAATAGATAAATATTAAAAAAAATGAATTGGGATTTCTACTTAAAACTAAATTAAATATCAAACTAACTCTTAATTATATTAAGAACCGGAGGTAGTAATATCTTCCCTCAATCAAAGTGTAATTTAATAATTTTGTTCACTTGATCTATGAATGTTTAACAAATCCATCGACTTGATTGGCCTAACCCTACCTAGGATATCAGAATGATTCTACATAAGCGGGTTAGGTTAAACACTTGGCTAGATCAAACCCCAATTTATCCCACCTTGATACACACAAATTTTCTTGTTTTATTATGAATATCAATTAATTAACTTTAGCTATTTGTTTTCTGATGCATTATATATTAAATTGACTTTATAATTATGGCAAAAAATTTTAATATTCACTCTTTTAATATCTAAAAAAATTTAAATTAATTTATTTGCTTGATATTATATAAAAATAAGGCTTAATTATTACATATTTATGATTTAAAAATAATTTTTACATCTTAATATTAATTTTCATGGGAATATATTTGAGATGAAAGAAATTATATTTTCTATTACTAAATTAAATTAAATTATTTTTCTTTTTAAACTTCTAAATATTTTTCTAAGTACAATAACCAACCCGATGTCTCAAAAACCGAAAGCCAGTTCATTCCAAAGGGAAACGGGAAAAAGGCACCGGTTCACGACTTTATGCACCCCTAGCTGGATTTACGAGAATTGGTCCTTTTGGAACTTTCCTTGAATTTTCATCAATTTATAATTATTTAAAAAAAAAAAAAAGAAAAGCAAAGCACAACTTGCTATTCTGGAGACTTTACTAACCCCGTTAAGCAATCCCATGTTTCTAAATTCTAATAAATTGAACTTGTAACACCTTTTTATGTAGAATTGATGAATCTGAATCATATAATCACTTTCATTGTCTCCCAAAACAATGATAATTATCCCTAACTGCATAATTTAATGGTTTATGTAATCGAACAGAACATAAATATTACATGTTCAAAAAATTTTGTTGATACTGGTAAAAAAATATTAAAAATAATATAAGTTCAACTATAATCACAAATAAATTTTCTATTTTGTTTGCCTCAATAGTTGGCGCATTATGATTTTTTTTCTTTGTTTTTTCCCCTAAAGCAAAGTCAATTTTACGCATTTTGATTTCACAACTTGGGTGCTAAGGAAGTGATCATGGCATATGGATTGGAATGCTACATGTTGACTTGTTTTATTCTCCCTTACTTTTTTTTCACACGACATATATGACTATATGGATTATAAAGAGTAATTAATATGTTTGTAAAATTTTTTTACCTATTGTCTATATATATCCTTACTAAATTAATCAACCAAAATTATAATAATTTGTTTTTAATCTCTTAGGCAGGGTATATTTAAAGAAATAATAATTAATTTTTTTAGCATTATAAATCAATATAGAAATAAAATCAAAATGTTTTATAAAGTCATATAAAAAGAAGCAAAAAGAACATGTATTATTATTATTATTGACTATTAATACTACTTCATGTCCTTCACAATAGTACAATACTAGCTAGCTTAAAGATTAGATTTGATCATTAATATCTCAATCTATCTATCTTGTCTTCTAATTTATAATTCTTTTTTTAAAAAAAATCCCCATTGATTATAAGGTTTCTACTAATGGATTTTAATATGCATGGTTAAATATGATAGTTTAGAATAGCTGACATGTATTTGTTATAAATAACAAATTTCAATAATTTTCTTAATATTCTCAAATTTATTATCTAACTTTTATTTTAATACTCGGGGTTATTTTAATTATATAGCTGTCAAATTTATAAAAAAAATGTTATAAAAAGGCAATGGCTTATAAAATAGTTAGATAACGTTTAATGAATATGAGCTACGGCTTGTTTTAAATTGCATATTTTATTTTTTGTATTACTTTTTTTAAAAAAGTCTATTTTATTAACTAGTAACTATAATTTGTTATGTCAATAAATTTATATTTAAAATTATAATAATAATTGTTTACAAAACATGTACATACTACATAGCCATTGTTATGAAATAATAAAATATACTCGGTCAATGTGGGTCAATATTTTAGGAGTGTGTAGTTTACAACAAAAGCAATTTTTAAAATATGCAAGTCAAAACAAAACTCTTCGCACATAATTACTTTATATGTCATAAAATTACTTTTAAAATCATGTTTTAGTTTTCATCCAAACACCTTCTTAGTTGTATATAGTTCACAAGTCATATAGTTGTAAATTACGGAATAATTCAAACCATTATGTTAAAAAAAATTAAATTATTGTTAAAATATGACTAAAATACAGTATTAAAATAAAATATTTTGGCCAGCTTTATTAAAATAATATGCAGACACCCTGACGTGTTTGTGAAGCAAGGGATCGATTTGGTAGCATGCGTTCATTGGAATTCGAGTTGTTCAGATTAGGATTTTCCCTTCACCACATATGCAAAATTTCCTAGAACTTTACATTTTTTTTTTTTTTACTTTTAACATTGTTTTTGCGTGGCCACTTCCAATCGCTTTCCTTGAAAATTGCTTGATGCTTCTTTTTCTAATTTGGCCCATTTTTTCTATTTCTTTTGTTTTTTCTTCATAGAGTGAGTACTTGGAGTCCTGCACACGTAAACCTACACAACTTCAATGAAATTTACATATTAATGATGAAGTCAATCCATAATGATATAAAGGAAGACCCAAGAAATTCCTTCGAAATATCATGTAATATAATATATAATTGACAAATTAAATAGAAAGGATCACATATTATGATCCTCAGCTTTTCGTATTCTAGTGGGATGCACGATATTATTCATATGACCCGTGGTTCACGCAGCTAACGAAAACGACACATTAATATGCAATTTCAGAAGAAGTTTACAAGTTTTTTCCCCCACATTTCAAACTAGATCTTTGATATTTACTAGTTGGTTCAATCATTTAAATTTATCCTTATTCTTATATATGTGTTTTATATTAATTATTTTTTTGAACCAAACGTTGTCACCTGAACTTTTCAATAAACAACCCCCCAAAAACAAAAAACTTCGTCCGGCGAATAGTGTTTTATATAATTGCAGTAGTAAGTCTTGGCAGTGATAATTTGGATAACAATGTCAAATTACTCAACAAATATGAAGCGATTCACATTCATTATTTCTCAGTATGGCTTCGCATTACCAGTCTTATACTTTGAAAAGTCTCCAAATTATCCCATCTACAGACTGTGTGTGTATGTGTTTTTCCTTTTTTCTTTTTTGGGGGGAGGGGGAATGGTGTGGGGGCGTAAGAGAGAAGCGGAGAGATGATAAAATAGATTAAGAACATATTAAAAGAAATTTAAAAAAAGAAGCCATGTTAATTTTAACTTATTTTCTGTAAAATAGCGAATACTCTATCAATAGAGAGGACTAATTTTTCTTAAGATACTAAAAACGAAAGGTGAATTTTATATAACTAGTTTTATTTCATACACAAAGTTGATAATTGATGTATTGAACTCTGACTACCAGCACTTGGTTAAAACTTAATGGTTTGTTTGGCTCAATGAAAAGAAAAGGAGGGGAGGGATTTTAATGGAGGAAAGGGGACAGGAGGAGAGTGAAAGGATTTTAATGTTAACTTGTTTGGATTTATAAAAAGGGAGGGAAGGGGAGGAGTTTTAAAATTACCTTGTTTGATTTATGAGGGGAGTGGAAGGAAAAATATTTTTACACGGACAATTTTGCCCTTATTTCATTTAAGTTATGTTTTCAAATTTTATAGAATGTTCAATAAAATAGAATTGTAAATAACATTTAATATATTGAGTAATACTTATACAAAAATTCTAATATGCTCTAGAGCGTGAAGTATTATTGAAAAGAAGGCTGAAGTAATGTTCAACCACAACTTGTACCGCATCTCATCTTTGAATGAAATTTTTGGTTAAACAAATAAGCTCATTAGATGTGGGACCTCGTTTTCATATATTTTTATCTTTATGGCTACATAGCTTTGAGGATTTAAGTGTTGACATATAAAATTATATATATCAAAATTTAAATCTTCAAAACTTTATTCATTGAATTGTTCATTTTATCTTTTCAAATTTCACATTTACATGCAAAGAAGAGAGCAACGTCTAGAGATAAGAAGATAAAGATTTAGGGTAGTATAGAGATATTAAAAATGAATATGGGTATAATAGTCATAACATGATAAAATATTGTCATTTCCCTCCAAATCCTCCCAATTTTGGAGGGAAGGTTGAGGCTAAAATTTGTGTGTTGCCAAACAAGAAGAAATTATTAAAATCCTTCCCCCTTTCTTTCCTCCCTTCCAAATCCCTCATACTAAACGCACTCTAAAAGATAGAGCCTATGCCACTCAACCATCTCAAATAGTACACTAACTATCTCCTTTTTTATTTATGTAATAAAATCATAATAAACTCCCTCCAACCTTAGAAGCTAGTTGAATGTTACTCACAAATGTAAAATGTTGATTAACTTTGTTTCCTCAATTTATAATTTAATCACCAAATCATCCTATTAATTCCACATATTTAAAGAGGCGAGGCATCAATAGGAAAATTTTCAATTTCAATGCAAATGATTGAATTTGGTATCTTAAAAAATTAATACATATTTTATTATAAATAATTAATTAAACTAATCTTCTTAATTTATGTAAATTACAGTTAAGATCAAAAGGAGTATATTAAAATGATATATTAAATTTAATATAAGAGAAGAAATTCTCTCAAAGCAAAGCCTACCAATTTGATTTGATTTTCCCCAATTTGTGTCATTTTTGGGTAAACCCAAATGCCCGTCACTTCTGATTTTTAATATAAGAGATAGACAATTAATTTAGAAAGATTAAGAAAATTAATAAAGTTGGTTAATTATGACAGATGTGTGTTAACTTTTTAAATTATACTATCTAAATCATGCGTATTGAAATTACCCCTTAATGAGAACTCCTTACAATTAATATGAATGTTTGAGGAAAAAAATATATAGATTTGGAAAAAAAATAAATTAATGTTTTATATTTAGGACTAAAACTAACCTTTTAACTGACTCTTATCTTAACTACTAGAAGTAGTATTAATTTTTCAGGATACGAACCGGAGCTCCCAGTTAGCTTGGTCAGGGCTAGGGGTGAGCATTCGGTTTTTCGGTTCGGTTATCGGTGATAACCGAATTAACCGAATAACCGAATAGAGTAAATTTTAAACACCGAACCGAAACCGAATAACCGAATTAACTGAAAATTTCGGTTTGGTTAACCGATTAACCGAAATATATAAATATGAAAAATAATTTTAAATTAAAAATAATAAAACACAATAATAATAATTAATTAATTAATATTTCATCATTCAATGTGATTTATTATAATAATATTTATTATAATCATATTTATTGAATATAAATATATTTAAAAAGTTTACATATACCCACATATATATTTATAATAATAATATTTATTAAATATAAATATATAATATATTTATTTCGGTTATTCGGTTATAACCGAATTTTTTTTTCCTACTAACCGAACCGAACACCGAAACCGAATTATTTAAAAAATAAAAACCGAATATATAACCGAAAACCGAAATAACCGAACCGAAAAACCGAAATTAAATTCGGTTCGGTTCGGTTTTCGGTTACGGTTCGGTTTTGCTCACCCCTAGTCAGGGCAAGGTAAAGTCAGTGCAAGGTAAAGCCTCTAGTGGAAGGAATGGATAGCGTGTGTGGAAAGGGGCACGTGATTCAGGGAGGGCACACACACACACACACACATATATATATAAGTCTTTACTATAAAAGTTAGTTTAATTTTAAATTTAATTTTAAATATAAGATTCTAATTTATTTTGTTTTTTATATTTATCTATCTTTTTTTAAAATAGTCCTTATAATAGTTGCATATGTTAAATGTTTTATTAAATAACACTAGATTAGTAAAAATATTTTAAGACAAAATACATATTTATTATAAATAACTAACTTAATTAATTATTTTAATCTATTTAAATTAATTAATTAGTTTTTATATTAAGAATTAGATGTAATATATACATACAAAAGGAAGGTGGCGTGAGAACTTTCGGTCGCAGGCTTCGAAGGGAGCACATGGAGTAGGATTGGTGCGATAAAAGAAAGGTGTCACTTTGGCTCAGTAGAATAGGAGAATGACTTTACTCCACCAGGAAAAGAGGGAAGGGGGTGGTGGTAATTAATGAATTAATTAAAGAATTACTCGTAATTATCAATAATTAATTCGGTTAAAGAGGAAAAAGAAAGCGTTGGTGGTGTAAAGTGCATGTATGCGGTGTGGGTGTGCTTCGTTAGTGGCCTCCACCATGAGACTTATATTTTAGGAGCCCCTAAAAATGGCGGCTTACGCACTCACTCACGGACACCAATTAAATAAGGTCATTTTTGTTTGTCCACCGAACATGACCCTGTCTCCCTACCTAACCTTTGGCTTCTATTTTTGATATTTTTTTGGCTACTATCAATATTTAACAATTTACGAGGCATCTAAAGTTAAAATAAAAACAGTTCTTGTGAATACAAAAATGAAATATGTATCTACAGAAAATAATAATGAAGGAATATAAATATTGAAAAATATATTATGGATTCAATTTGTGTATAAGAAATTCAGCCATGTGTCATTGTCAATATCTTAACCGAATGCCTTAGGATGATGAATTGGTTGGTGGACGGGAATGAACAATATGATAAATAATGAATTTATAAAAAATAACAAGAGTATATCAAATACTCCTCCGGTCCTAAATGTAAGACCCTTATACACACACATATAAGGGTCTTACATTTAGGACCGGAGGAGTATAATTTATTGATATAAGTTTATAAGTATTTCTCTAAAATATGACAACATAAATAATAATTACAGAGACATAATAAATATCATAGACGCCATTTTTAAGTGAAAATAGAATCTCATGTAAGGATTGACTAGTACGTGAGATGAAATAAAATAGATCAAGGTACAAAAATACCTAATCCTATACCAAAATGCATCCACCACCTGACCACCACAACCTTTTTTGAGGTGTAAAAATACTTCTAAACTTGTAAAATCAGAGTAAAAATGACACTGGGGTTAAACTTAGAGGGCTAAACGTATAAGTTAACAATAAAATTATTAGTATTATAATAGTATGATAAAATTTAGTAGAGTTTTTTTTTTGGCTAAAACTGAAAGAATTAATTTATTTTCGCTATCATTGGTACTTTGCATTTGTGAAAAAACATATGGTATTTAGTACATTTTGACTAAATATTTGTGGATATTTTTGCACCTCGTCCTTTTTTGTTTCTTTTATTATAGGTATTTCGGTACTTTGATAACATTGGCATGGCCCTACTATAAAAAGTAACTATTATTAGTCAAATTTAACGGCGATGTAATTTTTGCTCTAATTTTACAAGTTTATGGGTACTTTTGCACCTCAAAAAAGATTGTGATGGTGGTTGCATTTTTTGTATAAGTTTATATGTATTTTTGTATATTGACCCAAAAAAATATGAACAAAATAAATTTTAAAAAGTACTAGTATTTTTGTGTATTTTTTTTGTATTTTTTGAATAAAATACTTGATTTCATTCTTTAATGATCATACCACATAAGATATGCATGAAGGCCCCTTTTGGTTAGCACTTGTAATTTTTATTGCACGGTAATTATTTAAGATACAAAATGTCAATTACATTAATATATTAATTATTTGATCATAATTTTTTATCAGTGATCACTGATCTGAAGACACATGTAACATTTTGTATTTGAATTTTTTTTAAAAAAATTCATTCACTTTTTCATTCCTTTTCACAAATTAAAACAAGTCCTTGAGAGCAACAAATTATATATCCTGCCAAAAACAAGAGATGGCAGGCCTGTGAAAAGTGAGAGCTGTTAGATGGACATGCCAGCGGGAACCCACATCAAAACGGCTTCGTTTTGATTGACGAAGGCAGTAAAACACCTCCCGATGGCGGATCAGATGCTAGTTGATGGGCAATCCGGGGCGGAAATTAAAATTAGTTAATTCCTTTTTAAGCGTGAAGTTACATATTTTTCCAAAAATAAAAGAAAGAAAGAAAGAAATCGGCTAGTCTCCCTTGAAATGAGTCTGACAATTGACATACTACTATTTGTCCATTTTCGTCAAAACGTAGTCATGTGGTGATGGCCTGGGCACAGACTTGTAAACTAGGGCTTTAATTTAAAAAAATTTTTTGGGAAAATATTTTATTAAATATAATAGATAAATATATATCAACATCACATTGAATAATGTCTACCGGCAGGAGGACGAAAAAAGAGAGAAATTAATTATTAGGCAAAATATAATTAAAGTACTTTAACCACAAAGATGTCTTTATTTATGAGAAATAAAAAAGTATCGAACAAAAAGAATAGTCCCGAAGAAAGCGGGACAATATTAAAAGCCCTAAATTTTGACGCTGAGTATTGGATCATCAATTAATTTGCTTTTTAGTGAATCACAAGCCTCTATGACCTTATTGGTGATTGTCATTTCGAAAAACTGAAAGTAGGCTCTTTTTTTCTTTTTTAATTTACACTTGAGACCTTGAGTGTTTGGAAACTCTTAAAAATACTTAAAAAAGTATTTTTATATAAATCAAGATAAAATTCTTCTTACATAGTTATCTTGAGTTTCATAAAATTACTTTCTAAACACCTTTTTAGTTTATATGATATTATTATACAAAATTCATTTATTTCCCTTATGTCTGCACATGGGATTAAATCCGCGTTCTTATATATGATATTATTATACAAAATTCATGTATTTCCCTTAAATCTGATCATCGGATTAAATCTGCATTCTAGCACCAGGAGTAAGCGACATGCCATTATGTTAAATAGGAGTATTGATGAAAATCTAATTTAATGACTAAATAAAAAACACAACACTGAATATTATTAAAATATAAATAAATTTAAATCATTTAAATTAACTTTAAATAATTCAAACCTTTTTCCTAAAAGCAAGATCGCATAAAGAGCAAAGATAAAGGCCTTTGGAATTAGGGTTGAGTATGCAACTTTTAGAGCTTCCCTCTAAGCAAGCATAAGAGTTGCCTCGTGTTAGAGAAAGTTCTGGAGGGAAACAAAAAAAGAAACAGACAGAGAAAAAAAAACTTTGAGAGCTCTTATCAAAGAAAATAAAGAAAGAAAGAATATAATCACAATTGAATCTACTCTCAAGTATTCCATTTTCTTTTACATTCAAGAGCAAAAAGTTAATTAATTATTATTATGAATTATTAACGAAAAGGAATATCTGAAGATTCCATTGGCATTGATGCAACCTCTTTTTAAATGTCACCTAAGGCCTTTTCCATCTCAGCATCACATGCTTTGCCTCAAATCAAGTTCTTTTTTATTTGTGGATCACACGCAACATGCCACTATTGCATTTTCACTGCTTTTTGAGTTGCTCCTCCATTTTGCACCCATCAATAGGTCCTCGGTCCATTTACAATAAAACTCTATTTTTTAGATCCAAATTTTGTGCATTTTAAGCTAGCGATTTGGCCGAGAAACTAGGAATTCAAAAATGATATAAAATCAAATAACATAAGATCAAAACAAAAATAAAATCTTAAATTATAAAACTAAATCAATAAGTTAATCAAAATAGATTAGTGATGAGCTTAGGTTTTTAGGCTCAAGGCCCAATTAGATTGAGTTACCAACACTTCCCTCAACCTGGCAGGTATATGTCTAGCATGTCCAGTTTGCCTCTAAAAATTTTGGATTTGACTCTATCTAATAGCTTTGTGAGTACCTCAACAATTTGAGAGGAAAAACTTGTGATCAAATACTTTTGACTTAATATTCTCTTTTATGAAAGGCTAGATGATATCTATCAACATGTTTAGTTTGGTCATGGTGAACTGGATTTGGACTATTTGACACTACAAAAAAAAAAAGGTAATTTTTAGCAGTTAAAATAGGTGATTTATAGTGGTTTTAACCACTACCAGTTTCACTTGTAGTGGTTTTGACAACCAGTACAAAAACCACCGATGCAAAGGGATTTGTAGCACTTTATACAAACTGCGACACATGATACTAAACAGCTACAGTATTTTGTAATGGTTATAAAATCGCTACTAATAATGCAATGAATGAGATCATTTTGAGGTAGTTTGTAGCAGTCAAAAAACCGCTACAAATGCATGTAGGCAGGCAGAAAATGAAATTTGAATTTTGTAGCGGTTAACAAAACCGCTACTAAGTTTCGGCAAAAATTTCATCCGGCGGGAATCAAAAATTGAATTTGGCGGCAACATTTGAAGCGGTTATATAACCGCTGCAAATGGAAAATTTTCAAAAAAAATGGTGCTACTAGGACGAATTTGTGACAGTTGCAAACCGCTGCAAATGTGAAAATATTATTTTATTTTATTTTTTGTAACGGTTTTAATAACCGCGGCAAATGTTACGTTGAAATTTTTTAAAAAAATTATTTTGAATATAAAATCTAATAAATTAAATTATCAAATTTTTAATTAAATTTTATTCAAATTTTTGTTATATAAGGAAATTTTACTAATATTCTAAGTATTAAATAAATATTATTAGAAACCTATACTTTTATAATTATAAAAATTTAAAAAATTCCTAAAATGTTATTTATAAATATAAGAAATAAATTACAAAGAGTAGAAAATAAAAGTAAATAAATCCTGCATGAAAAAAATTATTAGTAAATTAAAATTAAATAATATGAGAAAATAAAAGTAAATAAATAATTAGAAAAACTCACAATTTGAAAATGGGAGGAGAAATATCAAAGGAGAGGAGGAGAGGTTTTCAGATGAAAGAAAGGAGAGGAGAGGAGGAGAGGCGGAAGAAGTGTGAAAAATGAGAGGAAGAATGGGGGTATTTATAGAGGGCTGGTGACATTTGTAGCGATTTAGTTCATTTCATAGCGGTTTAATTTTGTAGCAGTTTATTTGCATTTTGTAGTGAGTCCACGTGAAGTTGTCGTATTTGCCCAGTAGCACTTGAACAGAGTGATAGTGAAAAGTCCTTGATAATTTAACTCAACAATATTAATCAACTTTTCATAGTAAGGAATGCCTCCAAATCGCACGTCACTGTCACTGGTACTAGCATAACCGCTTGTTCCAAACGTGCCAAAAACTCCAGAATTTTGTGTGAGCAAACCCTGATCATGCGCTACTGTACGGAACTTGAACCCATTGACATTATATGCAATAAACCTTCTGGCATCATCAAACAGGCCATATGCAAGACTTTTGAGTTCAGCTATGTGGGGAGAGTTGTCATTATGTATTCGACGTGTAAACCAACTCAGAAATTCTCTATGGACTCTCTTGTCAACCTCAACGGATGTTTATGAAGGAACCTATAGCTGCTGCTTGACATATCTTCTAAATTCCCTATAGTGTTATTTGTTAGAGAAGGCAATGATGAAGAAATTTTAAACATAAAAAAGAAAATTAGTGTACAACTTACTAGAGAAAAGGTTCAGTTTGAGTGCAATTTATCAAGACATATTTGTGTGCTTCTAACTTCTCGGTAGAAGTCAGTTTGAAGTATTCAAACACTCCAACTGGTTTCCCAATAGGATGGAAGAAGTCACTCGAATTGGAAGGACCTGATGGACAATCGTCAATGCATGGGGGGCGATTGAAAGTTGTCTCGATGTCGTCAAAGTATCTGGAATAGAAAGCTAGGACCTCATCTTCAGCATAACCTTCTGCTATTGACCCCTCTAGCCACGCCTTATTCCTAACATGAGATTTTAATTTTCCTAAATATCTACATGTTTAATTAATTAATGATTAATAATTGTCTATAATTGAGATTAAAATGTGAAAAATTGAAAGAGATAATATAACACACCTTTCAATAGGGTACATCCATCGATATTGAATTAGGCTAGCAAGTTTTGCTTCTCAAACAAGATGGACTGTAGGATGAACTATGACAGTGAAGAAGGACGGAGGAAATATCATCTTCAAATGACAAAGTGTCAAAATTATTTTATTTTGCAGTTGGTCTAGCTCCTTTGGTATCAAAACCTTCACACATAATTTTTTAAAAAATGAACACAGCTCCACCAAAATCATAGAGACATCAGGAGGGAGTATGTTTCTAAGTGCCAAAGGAAGTAATTGTTGCATCAAAACATGTGAGTCATGACTCTTCAACCTAGTAACCTTTTGAGCCTGCAGATCAATACACCTTGGGATGTTGCTGGAATATCCATAAGGGACTTTTATTTTCCTTAATGTTGACAAGAAGATATCCTTATTCTGCTTCGTCAATGTGAATTTAGCTGGTTGAAACTTGTCATTATCATTAGACCAAGCATCTGGACGAATTCCAAGGGCCTGTAAATCTTTCCTAGTAGAGAGGTGGTCTTTAGACTTTCTAGGTTTGTTGAGCAAAGTGTATAGCATATTATCACACATATTCTTTTCAATGTGCATGACATCAAGACTATGGCAGATCAAATTAAATTTTCAATAAGGAAGGGTGAAGAAGATACTTCTTTTCCGCCACTACATTAGCTGACCATCAGATGTGCCACGAGAATGTCATCTGCCTCGTTCAACTTTGTCAATCTTGCCGAACTTGACATCAACACGCTCTTGCTGTTGAAATATATCGATGCTAGATAAAGCAAGAGGAGTATCTCTCTTTTCTTGTTTACCATTGAAGTGATTCTGTTGCAATCTAGATCTATGCTTTGAATCGAGGAACCGTTGGTGACCTATGAAGCACCATTTATGACTATATGAAAGATGTACAGGTTCGGAGTCAAAGTTGCACTCAGGACAAGCCAACCCCGTATGTACGTTCCAACCGGATAATGTTCCCAACCTTGAAAAATCACTAATTGTCCACATTAATGCTACGCGAAGGTTGAAAAGCTTTTTCTCATATGAATCATAAGTTTCCACACTTGTAGTCCACAACTAAATCAATTCCTGTATTAGTGGTTGTAGGTAGACGTCTATATCATTTGCAAGTGCCTTCTTGCTAGGAATGATCATAGACAGCAAAAAAGAGCTAGGTTTCATGCACATCCAAGGTAGAAGATTATGTGGAATTAACATCACAGGCCATATACTGTAACTGGTGCTCATGTTACCAAAGGGATTAAAACTATCGGTCGCCAATGAAAGTCAGACATTTCTAGGATCTGTAGCAAAATTTGAAAGCTCTGAGTTGAACGCTTTTGATGCCTTAGAATCTCATGGATGTCTTAACTTGCCATCTGGATTTTTGTCAACATCATGCCACTGTATATGCTCTGCCATCTTTAATGACATATATATTCTCTGCAGGCGCAGCTTCAAAGGAAAGTACCTAAGAATTGAAATATAAAAATATATAGTAGTTAATTAACAAAATAATTCTAAAAAAATAATGAAACAAATATATTACTGAAGTAAAAAAATAATTTAAAAAATAATAAAGCAAGTATATTATTACCTTATTAATAATGTAATTTCTAAAGAAAAATTAAAACAATTATATTATTTTGTTAATGACATAATTTGTAAAGAAAATGAAAGCAATTATGATTAGTTTAATAATGACAAAATTTATAAAACATTTAAGCAAATATTAAAGCAACTAATACCTTAGAATCTTTGCAGGTTTCTTCTTCTGCTTTTTCCCCTTCTGTGTAGGCTTGTACCTAGATGTGTTGCATCTAATACAAGTCTCTCTACTAGCATGCTCCTGTAATATAACACACAATCATTTGGGCAAGTATCAATTCTCATGTAGTTCAAGCCAAGCTTGTTAATCATCTTCTTTGCTTTATGAAACGATGATGGAAAATTCGCATGAGGGAATGCGTCTGTCAATAATTCAAGGAGCATTGACATTGCCTTGTCTGTCATATCACATAAGCATTTTATATGATATAACTTTACCATAAATGAAAGCTTTGAGTACTTTGTAGACCTGTGATATAAAGTCTTATGAGCATCATCCATGAGATCAAAAAAACTTCTAGCAGCTTTATTTCTTAAGAACTTTGGTTCAAATCCCTGTACTTCTTCAGTTGATATGTTTTCCTGAATCCCAAATGTATCACACATAGCGTCATTGATAGGGTCAGACTCTTTTGCTTCAACTCCCATTCGGGAAATTGCAGGAGTTGACTGAGCAATCATATCATGTTGCTCACCATGAAAATACCAAAATGTATAATTTTATGGGAAAGGCTTCAAAATTAAATGGTCTCTAACAACATCTTGTAGGTGCCACTTATTGAAATTGCATTTAGGACATGGACAAAGAAGCTTACCATTAGTAGTTGTATGCGTAGAAGCAAATTCTATGAACGAGTTTAATCCGGCTAAATATCGTTGGGATGTACGCAGCAACTTGATCCATGACTTATCCATGATTTATGTAAGCAAGAGCAGGGAAAGATTTCAAAGAAAAGTTCAAATGGAAGTGTAAATGGCACTTTGAAACGTCTAAGATGGTCAAAAAGGAGTAAAGCAACAGTTAAACAATCTGTAGCGGTTAAATAACGACTACAAAGTGCAAAAATCATTGCTAAATCCAATGGTCAAACATTTGTAGTGGTTAAATAATCGCAGCAAAACGACAAAGTGTCGGTAACTCCAATGGTAAAAATATTTGTAGTGGTTAAGTAACCACTACAAATCGAGAGGTGCTAAATTCAAATTTGAACATTGTAGCGATTTATATAACCATTACTAATTTTTGAAGTAGTTCTTTATTGTGTAGCAGTTAAATAAATCGCTGTAAATATCAGCAGTGGAGGGAAATTTGATTTCAAATTCAAACATTTGTAGCGGTTTCATAACCGCTACAAATTGTAAATCGCCTCTAAATATTTTTTTTTATCCAACATAAATATTGATTTTATTAATTTCAATTTCCAATTTAATAGTTAATTTTTAATTTAATTAATAAATTTAATTCATGTTTAATTTTATTGAATAATTCTTAAGCAATAAAAAATGCTAATACTAATTCAACTATTTAGAATCGAATATAAACTTTGAATTAAAATTTGAAATATTATTTTTTTATCCAATATAAATATTCTTTCTTGAAAATTTAATAATTTCTATTTTAATAAATTAGAATTGAATTATATATTATTTTAATTTGATTATACTGTTTTTATTAATTTGAATTTTCAATTTAACAGTTACGTTTTAATTTAATTAATAAATTTTATTCATGTTTAATTTTATCAAATAACTTTTAATTAATGAAAAATGCTAATACTAATTCAAATATTTAGAATCACATGAAAATTAAAATTCCATTATTAATTACAGTAATCCATAAATAAATAAAAGCTTGACTAATAATAAAATTAAAAAAAATCCTCAAATATCGGCCCTCTGCAACGACTCCACAAAATCATTATCATTTGCATCGGACTGGGGCTGGGGCTGGGGCTGCTGGGACGAAAGATCATCGTCCATGGAAATATTGGGCAGCATAGGAGCAGGAAGGTCAAGTGCTACCCTTTGCCAAACAATCTTTATCATTGCATTGGTAGCTTTCATCCACTACTCATATTTGGCCTGCATCCTAGCCTCATGATCCTAATACTGGGCCTCAAACTCCTCATGAAGTTGCTCCACTAATGGCTCTCTCAGATGCCTCGTGCTAGACAAGGTCTGGTGTGATGCTACTGCTAACTGGTAGGTCCCTGCCTCAGAAGACGGATGATGGTCCCGACCGTAAACGGCACTCCGTGTGGCACCAAAATTGAGTCCCCTAACTCATCCCTGGTGCTCGGGTCTGGCTAAGCCTACCCTGAGTGAGGCAGTGGAGTCCACAGCTAACCCTTAAAACTCTCGGAGTTCTGTAACACTCTGGGTCATCCTCTCTTGCCAAAACAATTTTATCAATTTAAATGAAACTAACATAATATTAACAATAAAATGTGAACATTAAATTTAAACACTAAATAAACAATAAAATTGTAATTAAAAATACTCCCAGCAACTTCCTTCACCTACTCAGATATAGGAGTGCCATCCTTATGCCTATGGAGCTGCAGCCACATCTCGCCATAGGTGGGCGTTCGTCCTTCCTCCTGCCGCATCTTCCTCCCTTCCAATTTATTTATATAAAGAAAAAACATTTTAATTATTTAAATTCACATATATATGTACATGTGCATATAATTTGATTAAATTTACAGTAGTACTCACAATCTCATTATAGGTCACAGCAAATGTCTTCGAACAGATTGTATGCAGGATATCCTAATAGCTGCGGCTCATGGTGTTTCTCCAAGAAAGACACTGCAAAAAAAATATAAAATTTTGTTAACTTGTATGGCA
>NW_021631896.1:0-41683 GCF_004799145.2 Neltuma alba
AGGGTGATCTGTTAGAAGATATACGAGACTGGGGTCCTATTTATCATATGCAATTGACGACAAATGATGAGCCATTTGCGCTGAGCACAAATGCTCATATGATGAAACGAATTGAAGAAGCTCAAAGAAGGGATCCGTTAGCAAAGACCTTTCAAGCTAAAGTCTTGAGCAATGAGAAAAGATTTTTGAGATCGCAACAGAGGGAGTGATAGAATTCAAAGGAAGACTGTATATCCCTCCCGTAGATGATCTCAGAAAGTAGATTCTAGATGAGGCACATAAAAGCAAATATACAATTCATCCAGGAATGACCAAGATGTATTAAGACATCAATTTATTGTTTTGGTAGCCTGGTATGAAACGAGATGTCACTAAGTATGTGACAAAGTGCCTTACATGCCAGAAAGTAAAAACGGAACACTAGAAGCCATCAGGATCTCTACAACCCCTTAATATTCCTGAATGGAAATAGGATAGTATCTCTATGGACTTCATAGTAGGACTACCTCATATGTCATCAGGGTACGATGCAATATGGGTCATAGTTGATAGACTGACAAAATTGGCCTATTTTCTGGCTATTAAAGTTAAATATTCGCCAGAGAAGTTAGCGAGGTTGTACATTAAAGAGATTGTAAGATTACATGGGGTTTCAGAGTACATTATGTCAGACAGGGATCTAAGATTCATGTTGAGATTCTAGAAAGCGATGCAAGAAGCCATGGGCACGATACTGAGTTTCAGTACAGCTTACGATCCGTAAATGGATGGACAAATAGAATGAACGATACAGACACTAGAAGATATGCTGAGAGTGTGTGTTTTGGATTTCAAAGGGAGCTGGGATGAATATCTACCTTTAACAGAATTCGCGTACAATAACAGTTACCATTCCAGTATCCAAATGGCGCCATATGAGGCATTATATGGGAGAAAGTGTAGATCCCCGCTTTGCTGGACAGAATTCGGAGAGACAAAAGTTTGGGGTCTAGACAGTGGATCGTACCTTTGAACATATTATACAGATCAAACAGAGGTTACTCACGGCTCAAAGCAGACAGAAGAGTTATGTCGATAGTAGGAGAAAGCTGTTAGAGTTTGAGGTTGGGGACCATGTATTCCTGAAGGTATCTCTCCAACCACTAGAGTAGGACGATCCATTAAGGCAAGAAAGTTGACGCCTAAATATGCGGCACCATTCCAAATTCTCTCAAAAGTAGGACCAGTAGCCTATCGACTGGCCTTACCCCCGAATTTGAGTCAGTTGCACAACGTCTTCCATGTTTCTCAATTAAAAAAGTACAATCTGGACCCAGAGTATGTGCTAGAATATGATCAGATTGAACTAAAGAACAATCTGACATTTGAAGTAAGACCAAAACGAATAGTGGACCGGAGAGTCAAGCTGCTAAGGAACAAGGGAATTCCTTTGGTCAAAGTGATTTGGAAAGATCTAAATCAAGAAGAGGCCATGTGGGAAAAGGAAGACGATGAGGAGCAAGTATCCAGAGCTCTTGTAACATCCTAAGTTTTATCGGGTTTTAAAAAGCCTCTTTTGGTTGATTTTGAGGATAGATTAGTGATTTAATGTTGATCTTGGTGTTTGGGTTGGAATTGAGGTATGTTGGAGGAATAGGTGAACAGACTCCTCTCAGGGTATGTTCGCCGCGGTGAAGTAAAACTTCACCGCGGCGAACCGGCATTCTGGGGGGATTGTCTTTCGGAAGGTTTGGCCGCAGCGAAATCAGAGGGACGCCGTGGCGAAGTTGTTCAAGTAAGCGAGGTTTCCCTCTCGGGAAGGTTTCGCTGCGGCGAAGGTAGGGGTATGCCGCGGTGAAGGTTTTCTGGGCGAGCGAGAGTTTCCTCTCATGAAGCTTTTGCCGTGGCGAAGATTGGAGTTCACCGCGGCGAAGTCAGGTTTCCAGGCGACTAATCCCTCTCGAGATTAGTTCGCCGCAGCGAAGTTATGGGTTCGCCGCGGCAAAAGGTGCTGAATCTATATAATCGCAGGAGGGTCTGGTTCTGCGAAAATTAGAAAATCTGAAGGAGGAGAGATAAGCTCTGCTAGGGTTTCGGTGTTGTGGCTTGAGAAGGTGTTTCTAAGGATCCATTACCTCAAGTAAGTGATTTTAACCTCTAATCTACTTTCTTTCTTGGAATTTCTGAGGATTTATGGTGAAACCCTAGAGTTTTCTAGGTTGTTATGGAATTCAGGTTTTTGACCGATTGTTTTGAGTTTAATTGATTGCTTTGGGTTAGTCTAAGTATTTAATCGGTGTAGTTCTCTTGGATTTGAAGAACTTTGAGTTTTTGAACTTAGGGTTTATGGAAATGGGAGGTTTTGTGATTGAGGATGATAATGTGGAGGTTGATTTTGAGTTTTGTGAATTGGGTTATATTAAGGAGGGTTAAATTGGATGTTTAATCGGTTTATAATATTGTTAGGACTTCAATTGTTCTAATGGGATGTTTGGGTGTTGAATTCCTATATTGGGTCCTTGAGGTTATGAGTTTTAATTGATATTTAGAAGGAACTAAGGTTTTAATGGATTTTTATGACCTTAGAGTGTTGCCTTGATGGTTATACTCTTTTGAGTTGGGTAGAGTTTGGTTGGAGTTAGGAATTTTGTGTCCCCAAGTGTTGTTTTGACCATATTATTAGTTGAAAGCTAATACATGTTGGTTGTGTGCTTGTGTAGACCGGTTGTGAGCCTTGTTGGTGCACGGGGCCGTGTTATCGGTTTGTTATTCCTTGCTCAGGCGAGAGGTAACCACTTTCCAATCCTTTGTACATGCTTTTGTGGTATTGTGAGTGGATTTATGTTTTGTGCTCCGGATAACAACTGTGTTCAAAGTGTATGTTGTATATTGAAAAGGAAAACCGTCTTGTAGGGTTTAAATTGATATTGATTGAATTTGTAACTTGTGAAAGATAGGCCACTGAAAGAAGTAATTTGTGAAATGATTATTTACTCTTTGATTATGGTTTGAGCATGATGCATGAATTGGGAATTGGTGAGAGTTTTGATTGTTACTACCACGTGGTAAGACCTCCATTAATGCATGATGATTGGCTCTTTACGTCCCCCAGAGTGAGGGATAGGCCTTTTATGGCTCCTTACGTCCCCCATAGTGAGGGATAGGCCAGCTTCAACTCTTGAAGAACCCCCATAGTGAGGGATATGGTTGATGGGATTGCATCATTGCACTTGCATTACTTGTTGTGGCTATCATTTATAATATTACTTGTGAACTGTCCCACTTGACACCTCACGAGCACCTATTTAGTAGTACCTTGAATTGGAAAGATTGGTTACTGGGACGTTGTCTCACCCCGTGGTTTATATGTTTTCAGGTGAAGGCTCTGGGCGTGTGCCATCGGGAAGAGACGCAGAGGCTTGAGCTGGGTTAGCTCTAGGCCTTTAGCCTTTGCATATGTATAGCTAGTTGTATATTGCCACGTTTAGGATCCCTTTTGAAATATTTTGATTACTCGGCCTTGTTGTAAACTAGAGAGAATGATATCTTCTTATTTGGTTGGCTGGAGGCCATTTCTAGTGTCTTATGAAACTTTGATTTATTGTGTTAGAAACCATTTGGATGGGCTGATGTGATGCATGTTGTTACCCAAGCCGGAGGCTCGGAGGCCCAGTAGATGTTAATGAATGATTTTTAGTTGCATGCAATGGAGTTTGGGTTTGACCCGAGTTTGAAAGTCAATTTCTAAAAATATGCGAATTTCTTTCTACTATGGTAGTTCATTTTAACAGCTTTCCTTTTCTACCATAGTAGTGATTTTATGACGAGTTTATAATGTTTTGGGGGAAAGGGTTTTATAGCTCTTCACTTAAGGAAGACGAAGTTTATTTTAAGGGGGTAAAAATGTAACATCCCAAAATTTCTAACCTAGAAATAAGAAAATATGTCATACCCTGATATCTTTAGCATGATTAATAAAAGATTTAGGGTTGACCAAGGCTAAGTGAGATAAAAGATAGATAAACAACACAACAATTGAAGTGAGAACTGAAAAAGGACCAAATTGTCATTTTTAAAATGATTGGTCTATAAAGGGCATTATCGTAATTAGTGTCCAAAAATCCTAAAAATTCCCAGTAAATCATGGAAAATAAAATTAATGCCGTGGAACAGTATTTGAGGTCTAGAAAGTAAATACAGGTTGAAAATAATTTATTAAAAATTATTTTAATTATTAATATTCTGGCTAAATTAAGAAAAATTAGCCAATATTAATTATTAAAAATATCTAGAGATCTCAGAAAATTATAAAATTTAAAGAAAATTCATTTGGGAATTATGGAAATTTATAAAATTATTTCCAACCCTAAACGTTGAGGAGGTTAGCTTTAATTGAATTTAGAGCTAAATTAATATCGGTAGATTGTCTGTTTTTACAGAAATGGCAATTTAAGGAGTTATAGAGGGAGAAAAATTATGAAATTAATCAGGAAAGTTCCCTTTACTAAGATATAATTAATGGGGAGCTGATATAAGAATTTTGATATACTAGAATTTTTCAACTATCAGATAAAATAAACTAGTACTATATTAAGACTCAGTAGGCTGTCAGGACAACAGGGGTGATAAAATTTCCTACAGATTGCCAAGGACACATGGCACGCCCATATTGGCCAAGAAAGGGAAAAAGAAAATAAAAAGAAAAAGGAAAAGAAAATAATAAATCAAGTTAGATTAAAATCTAATTAGAAATAAGTAAGATGATTAAGGTTAAGCCATCTTCCGTAAGATCTTGACACATGGCAAACATAGTTCATTGGATGGCTAGGATTTAACCATCTATCTTTGAAAAGTCAAAAGCTTCTAGAAGGGTAATTAGCTAAGTTAATCAAGGAATTAAGAGAGTTAACCTTGATTAAAGCCTAATTAATTTTAATGGATAAGAAGAGATGACATAAGCCCTAATGACTCATCATCCAAGTGTCAACATACTAAGCCATATAGCCTAAGATTTGTACATTTGAAAGAGGTAAAAATTGGAGGGCTAAGATTAGGTCTTATGCAAGAAGGGCATATGTGGAATTAGTGAAATTTGAAGCCTACAAATACCCCCTCCCCCATGTTCATTTCGTGCAAGACCAAATGAGTGGGGAACCTCTTGCAAAATTTCATGTAGAGAGAGAAAGAGAAGAGTTCTAGTGAGAGGAAGTCATTTGGAATCAAGGTAAGCTTCTATAACTCTTCTATTTCAAGTTATAATGATGATATGTTGGTTTTAGGCTATTTTAATGATGATGGAAAGTCATATTTCTAAGGGGAAGTGCTGTCCAAATTTCCTCAAAATGGATAGGAAGGGTTTAGGTTATGTATGGTTAAGATTAAGCATGATTAAAGGTTAAGGATTAAGTAATTACATGTTAGTTTGGTTGAAAATCCTTTTCCCTATAATTATATATATGGTTCGGCCAAGTCAATTTCAATGGGAAGGGATTGGATTTTCATAAAACTAATATGATAAATGGATTCTACATGAAAAATTATGTAGGAAAGGCCCAAGAATGTTTAAGAATCAAAGCTAGAAAATAAACCCTAAAAATCAAGAAAAGGGTTTAAGGGGTTATGTTAAGTTATGAAGTTATAATAATATTTAATATTGTGCCATTGGTTGCCTAATAGGCTATACACAACAAAGAGACAAAGATCCAGTTAAGAGGAAAAAGTTCAAAAGGAAGGAAAGCATTCAAGGTAGCTTTTGCAATTCATTATATTAGAGTGTCACCTTACTTTGTATGATTATGGCTATGTGTTATGCTATCTTGTTATGCTATGAGGTGGATGAAAATGTTATGTTATGTGATGTTTCCTCCATGAAATTTATGCCTTGGCTTATGCTATGTTGAGTGCTATGAATGTTATGATGATATGTCCTTGCCGTAGCATGAACATAAAGTTAGAGTATGCATGCATGTAGCTTGATTTACAATGTATTGTGTGACCTTGATAATGTATGTAATTGCTACTAAGATTCCCTAAGAATCTTACCCCAATATTTAAACAAACCCTAGGCCCTTCAACAACCAAGGGCAAAGGAAAGGAGTTGGCTCTTACTTGAAGAGATAGTACCATAGTGACTTTATATGGCTTTGAACCTTTCTATTTTGGAAGAATGTAATATTAAGCATGTTTTAAGTTTCTAATAGCATGATTAAGGTTAGAAGTATACAAGCATGATAGAATAGTCTAAGCATGTTAGAGATAGCTAGTATAGCTAATGAGAGTATGTTATGATGTTAAGTGGTCAATTATGTTCAGTTACCCTTCCAAAGAGGGTAAAAAGTCAACTAAAAGGGATTAAAGTTTGACCAATGACCATTTGAGCAGATGAGTGAGTTAGGTTATGAAATTTGGTGAGCAAGAGATCTTATTTTTCTCTTCAAAACGAGGGGTAGTTTGCCCGATTTTGATAACCGAGCAGAAAGTTATGCCTTTCTAAAGTTAGGCAAAAATAAAATAAAAATCCAAAAATGACCAAATGAACAGTAAGGTTTTCAAAGAAACTGGGCTCAAATTTCAAGGCAACCAGTCCAGAAACTGTTTTTTCTCAAAAGTTGATCCAAAGAGCTTTCCATAGAACTTGGAATCACTCAATTTCAATTTTTCTACAATTAGTTATGAATTTTTAAAGTTGGCAAAGATTTCAGTGAAATGTAAAGAGTGCGCAGAAGTATTCTGTGACTTGAGGTCGCAACTTGAGAAGTTGAGGTCGTGACCTAGAGGCAAAAATGGCCTCTGTGATCTCAAGTCACGACCTGGAAGCTCTAAGTCAGACCTGAACTGGGAAAGTGAAAAATTTTCAAATTTTTAAGCCTTTTCTCATACTTAAAGGTCATATAAAGTTTTCAAACGTGATTTTTCATAACTTGTAGTCTTCAAAAGTGATTCCAAATACTTCCGCAAGGCAAGTTATTTGGTATAAACATAAGGTGTTACACTAATGTCTTAAGTTTTGAATCCAATCCTTAAGACATTGTTAAGTCATCTTAGTGTGTGCTTGTAATTAATCAATGCATTAGATTCAATTAAAATCCTTTTCTTCCAAACAAACTAACATGAATATGCTAAAAGAAAAGTAAGTAGTCAAAACAGAATATATGTACAATCACATATATTGATAAGCACAAAATCCTCATTAATTAATCTAAAACAGAAAGTAATCATCCAAAGTGGTTACAATCATAATCAAAGAGTTTAACTACAAACTAGAACTTCTAAGACCTAAGAAATGATAAATCTATAGTAAACTAAGGATAGAAATGAAAAAAAAAATCCCCTAATGAGCATTGGAACTCAAGCACAATCTTCTATCTTCAAGAGACTAGAACCCTAGCCCTCTATAGCTTCAAGAACAATTCCAATTGGAATAAAATTATAGGCCATAGAAGCTAGAAGTGGAGGAAAATGAGATGGAACAAAGGAAAGTGAAGGAAATGAATAGAGAACAAGGTGGAGATAGAGAGGCAAGAAGATGAGTAAAGAGAGGTGTATGAGATAATAGGATGGAGTGATATTTTAAAAATAGGGTTTCTAAAGTTTTAAGGGCTTGATTTGGGTTGGATCATGTGAGTGGGTCCTCTACTTTTGTGCTTTAGATCCAAATTTAGTTTGCTGATGCAGGATTTTACCGCAGCATACATTTTCTTGGCTGTGGCGAAGATTCTAGAATAACACTTGGGCTGCGGCCTAAAATTTCTTGGCTTCAATGAAGATTCCAGAACCAATATTCTTAGTCCTTGAGTTGTGTAATCCTTTAGCCTTTATATTGGATTCAATACACAAGTGTCCTACAATAAAAATAACAATTTAAAACATTAATTGTCCTAGAAATCAATTAAATACAATTAATATTGAATTGTGACAATTTTAGCCCAAAATTAATCTTAATTTCATGCAAGCACTCTTAATTCAAATTAGGCACAATTCTATGCAAAAGGGCCAATAACTCATAGTTAAAACCCTGAAAATGATATGAAATGACATAGAAGAATTGTGTTCAATTAATTCCCCCACACTTAAGCCTTTGCACTCCTAGACAAAGTCTATACAAAACTAAAGTACAAAGAAGACTTTGATACAAATGAGAATCCCTATGAAGTATGAAAATAATAGCATAATAGACCTAACTCTTCAAAGAAGCGATCATAGTGATACAAAATGATAAGGGATTAAAGTATAGTGCAATTAATGCAATGAAAATGACCAAAAGAGAAAATGCTCAAGATATAAACTGTTTCACTTACTCATCAAGTTGGGATAATTCTCTCTCAAATCCACTTAATCAACTATTTTACAATAAGCATGCTAAAGTTCTACCTCTTCACTTTTAATGCATGAATGCAATGATCAAGAGGACTTCTAAAGTTATGATGATTGAAAAGGTTAAATGAAATGAATGAAATAAAAAGAAATAAAATGACAAAGCACTAAGCATTTTATAAAAGGTTTCTAACTAACATTTACTCTATTTCTCTTGAAGCACAACATTATTCTTCAAGCCACCAATGAACTGCCTTATTTCAAAACTTCATTCTTTTTCTATCATTCTTTTTTTTTTAGGCTTTTCTCAAATATTTTTTTAATCTTTCTTTTCATTTTTTTTATTTCTTTTCAAACACATTTTTTGGCAGCTCTAATCCATGAAGATTAAGGTTAAAACATCCCCAAATATAATAGTGAGGTGTAGTTAGAAACTTAAATGTATAATGTATGCATTGGTACTTGTGGAAGGATGAAGGGTTGGAATGGGCTAGCAATAGCTATGAATGGTGTGGGTTTGTGTTTGGAATGATAAGGATTAGAGTTGAATGCATCCATCATACTTACTAATTAGTGCAACTAAGATTTGATTGAAAACTAGAACAAGTTCTAAAAAGCAAAAAATATAAGTGGATGCAACACACTAATAAAAATTAGGTTCAAAGAAATCTTCTGACAAGGCTAAATCTCTAATGCTCATGCACAAAGAGTCATTATATGCTAGATTAATTACAATACATTAGCTCAGTCAATATAAAGGCAAGCTTAAAGAATTATGACCAATGAAACTAGCACAATCAACCTTGAATAGATAACGATTCTCATGAGTATCAATACAAGTTCAAGAACATTGACCAAATTCCACAAATACCCAAATTTCCAGTGTAAGTTAATTGAAGCACAAATTTTCAAAAATTTTGACTAAAAATTTCAAAATTTTTATGTAGAAAACCAGATTTTTCATTAAACATAGAAAAACACAAACACAATCACAGAATGTCAATTCTTCTCCCACAATTAAATCTTCCATTGTTCCTAATGCAAAACTCAAGTGCAACACTAAATAAGAGAAACCAAAACTAAAAAGGGAGAGAAAAACTATAACACCTTCCTTTAAGACCACATAAACTTTCAAATAGAACCATTTGGAACTACTTTTCAAGGCCTTAAGTTATAAAAATTCAAACTTAAAAATTCTTTAAATTCAGGTTACTATTCATGTAACCTTAAACTTAGGCCAAACTTTGAAAAATCATAACTAATTCTAAAAAATCAAAATGCCATGGTTCAAAGTTCTACTAAAATCTCCTAACATGATATTTAGAGGAAAAATGATCTCTAGTATCAAGACTTTATCAGTTATTCCTAGAATTCATGCACAGAAACACCATTCATTTGGTAAATTCCTAATTTTTCAAAATTTATGCCTAACTTTGGATGGGCATAATATTTTGTACAAAACTCCAATTTTGATGAATTACCACTTGTTTTAAAGCTAAAAATTTATCTATAGATCTGCCAAGTTTTAGCTCAAAATCCATTCAATTGACTAGAATCATGTTGACATGAAAATTAGGCATTATTACGGCTATATAATACCATTTTCATGCCTTCGCCTCATTAGCAAGGCTTCCGTATACCGTAACTTGCATTTGACAAATAGAAGCCCATTCTCTCAATTTTACTAACATTTCATGCTCCTTTATCAGCATTGTTGTAGCCTGTACCACCTTCTGACTTAATGCATCAGTTACCATGTTTGCTTTTCCTGGATAATATTTTATATGATAATCATAGTCCTTGACCAACTTTGTCTATATTCTCTGTCTCATGTTTAATTCCTTTTGGTTTTGTAGGTACTTGAGGCTTTTATGATCATAGTATTGCTCAATAGTTGTCCCATACAAGTAGTGCCTCCATATCTTTAAGGCATACACAATCACTGTTAGCTCCAGGTTGTGTGTGGGGTAATTTTCTTCATGTGATTTTAGCTGTCTTGAGGCATAAGCAACTACTCTCCCTTGCTGCATCAACATACTTCCTAATCCTTGCTTACTAGTATCAATATACACTACATACAGTAACGTTGGATAAGGAATAATCAGCATAGGAGTAGAAGTCAGTTTCTGCTTTAACTCTTAGAAACTCGCCTCACATTTTTCATCCCACACAAAAGATTGATTCTTCCTAGTAAGCTTGGTTAGCGGTTGGGCAATTTGGAAAAAGTCTTAAATGAATCCCATGAAGTACCCTACTAGACCTAGGAAACTTCTAACTTTCGTCTCTGTCTTAGGCTATTCCTAGTTTAACACTGCTTCTACCTTACTGGGAGCTACATCTACTCTATTTTGGGTAGTCACATGTCCTAAAAATTTTACCTCTTCAAGCCACAACTCATACTTACTGAGTTTGGCATATAGCCGTTTATGTTTAACTGTGTTCAATACAAACCTTAATGTTGCTTATGTTCCTCCGAGAATTTGGAATAAACCAAAATATCATCAATGAACACTATTACAAAACGATCCAATTAAGATTGGAAGATGCAATTCATGTAATCCATGAATATCATAGGCATATTAGTTAATCCAAATAGCATTACCAAAAATTTGTATTGTTTGTAGCTGGTCCTGAATGCAGTCTTTGGGATGTCTTCCATTTTAATTTTTGTTGGTGGTATCCAGATCTTAAGTCAATCTTAGAAAATATAGTCGCAACAGCCAGTTGATTTGACAAATCATTGATCCAGGGAAGTGGATATTTGTTCTTGACAGTTACCTTATTCAACTCTCGATAACCAATACACAATATCAAACTCCCATCTTTCTTTTTAAAAAATAACACAGTAGCACCCCATGGAGATACGTTAGGCCTGATAAAGCGTTTCTTCAATAATTCCTCTATCTTCCTTTTCAATTCTAACATCTCATTAGGAGCCATCTGGTAAGGAGCCTTCGAAATTGGTTCTGTCTCGGGCATTAAATCAATCGTAAATACTACTTCCCTTTTCAGTGGAAGTCCACTATCTCTTTTGGGAATACCTCCTAAAATTCCCTTATCACTGGTATTTCCTCTATTCCCTCTTTTGTCTCTAACGGTACAGAGAAAAATAACATGTACCCTTGGCAACCCTGCCTTAAATATTTCTCTTCCCGGGCCCCACTAATAAAATTCAATCTCACTTCTGGGCAAGGGACAAGTTTCTTAGGAGAAAGGATTAAAGTTTCATTTTTATAGTCAACAAAAATACCATTAGATGACAATCATTTCAGGCTAATTATCAAATCAATATCACGGATGACATACATATCAGGTCAAGAACGGTATAGCAATATGTATACTAGACAATACAATTCAAGCACACATTAGAGGTTACTCCTTTAATGTCAGCGGGAGTAAAAACACATAAATCATATGGCAATGTATCAATAGTAAGGCCCAACTGCCCAATACAATCATACAATATAAACAAATGGCTTGCGCCGAATCAAATATTGCATCCATTATGCAATTATTTATACTGATCATACCTTGGATCTTCTCGGGTGACTTGTAAGTCTCCTCTTGCGTCAAGGCCAACACTCGGCCTTGCGTCTACTGCTAGGAACTGTCAATACACTCCCTCCCAAAATGTTTGGTTTTCCATGATGATAACACAAATTCTGACCTGCTGTGTATGGCTGGTCTCTGTGATTTCTGCTGAAAGTTTTGCAAATCTTGGCCTGCCTAAAAGTGTCCAGTCCTCCTTGACATATACCTTTCTTAGTATTTTTGCTAAAATTGAATTTTCTCTTCTTTCTATTACTATAGGAAGCTCCCTCAGTCATTGCCCTTGCCTAAAGTTTGTCAGCCCTGGGGTTGACCTGGTACAGCTATAGTGATTTTGACTCTTCTCGATGATTCGACAAGCTTCCACCCCTTTATTAAAGTTCTCAATTTGCCTTGGGGCTACCTTTTCTCTCAGCTCTAGTCTCAAGCCCCTAATCATTTCTCTGTGAACCACCGTTCGTTATTCATGTGTTGCAGGTAGGTAGAGTATTGAGATAACTTAATGTATCTTGCCAAGTATTCATCAAAGGATTCATTCTTCACTTGCTTTGCGACGAGGAATTTAGCTTCTTTCTCATCCCACATTGATCTTAAAAAATACTTCTAAAAGAACTGGTCTTTGCATAATTCCTAAGAAATCAGGGTCTTACTAGCTTGAAGGACTATCTCAGTATTCTTCCACCATCTATCCACCTCTCCCTCTAGCTTATAGATTGCCATTTATGCTTTGGTTTCACATAAGCAATCCATAACTCTAACAATTTTCTCTAGCTAAGCAATTCAGATCTTGGCTACCTGCCCATCTAGTGTGCCTTCAAACATTGGTGGATTATGCTTGCAAAAGCGTGTAATTGACTATTACAGATTATCCGGTTCCCCTACAGGCCTTGCTTGCTGTCACGCCTTACTTATATAATATCTTAGAATCTATTTAGAATCCTTTTTGACCACATTGGATGGTCTTGAGCTCAAAAAACTCCTTTAGGACGTTACTTTTCCAAAAATTACTGTTCACTGTGCAAATTTCAGATTACAGGTCTGACTTTGAAAATTCATAATTAATTCTAGCAAAATCAAAATTGAGTGGTTCCAAGTCCCACTGAAATATCCTTAAGTTAAATTTAAAGAAAAAATAGTTTCAGGAACCAATTCTACGCTGAACAGTACCAGAATCGTACGGAACTCGACACTCTTCCAGAAGTTCAACACTGTTTCCAGATTTCAAACCCTAACTTTGAAAAATCACCATAAATCGTACACATATCCAAATGAAGTGTTCTACCCATAGATTTAAATCTCAAAGAGAGTACTTTAAGCATGCCAAATTTTAGAATCTGATATGTACAGTAACTAATTCGAAATAGGCATAAAATCATCACATAATTCTTCCAATTTCTACATAGATCCACTTGAAACAACCTTTAATCAATGTGTTCTAACCAAGTTTAACACCAAAATCATCCTCCTTTAACTCTTATTAATTTTGGCCAGCACCTTACCCTAAGGGAAACCAAACTTTTCAACCATAAAAACCAAAGATTCAAAGCAAGAAACAAGAGGAAACAACTTACTAACCTTAGATCTAAACTTGGTTGATCAAAGTAGGTGTCTTCCTCTTGATTTAAGCTTCAAGAATCAAAATTACAAGAGTTTACCCTAGTGTTCTTCAGCTTGGCTGAAAATGTGAAGGAGGGAGGGTCTATTTATAGCCAAAAATTTGGCTTGAATGGACCAAAATGCCCTTGGTAGTTAGAAGAAGGAGTAAGGGCAATCTTGGAAGTTCAAGTGGATTTTTGCATCATCATTGCATCACTTTCTTGCATCATGCTTACCTCATTCTTCTAGAAGGTGCCAAGTGTCATAAAAGTGGTGGAGGAGAAGGGAGATTAGATCCTAGCTATTGGATCAAACTTGTTTCATAAGCTTCCTTCGAATTTACTTGGCCCACATTTCTCCGGCTTTCTTTATGGCCTTCCGGAGCTCAAAAAATTTTTCTGTCTACTCCATAAGTTCTCTTTAATTCTAGAGGGTATCTATAAATTTTCTTAGGCCATAACACTTCCTTTAAGCCTTGCATAAATATTCATTTACTAAAATACCCTTTTATCGGCATAATCGGCTCTTTAATTTATTAAAGCCACTCCACTAGCCTTTTGGTTGCAGGACTAATTTTATAAATTAGTACGACCTTTCAACCATTTAACCTCATTTTTGTATACATTTTTGAGGTCTCTTGCTATTTTAAATAATTACCTCAAATAGTGTACTTTTTATTGACCATAACCTCATAAATTCCATTTAAGCTGTCTCAGGGGTATTTTTGTCATTTCTCTTCATAGAAGAGCCTTAGAATATTATTTCCCATTTTCTAGGATTTTCTTGGAATTCTTTGTATACTCTTCCATTTTTACCCCTGTTGATCATAACTTTCTGAATTTACTGTTTAGTCCCTGCTTGGACTTAACTTTATGTAATTCTCTCTTCAAGGTTTCTAACTTAACCTTTGGCCTCTATCTAGCCTCTTTGCTCTCTCTAGGCCTTTGAGACTTTATTAGAGCCTCTAACTTTGATTACACTTTAGCCCTTTGAAACTTTCACTTTGCAGTTTAGTCCCTAAAACTGCTTTGACTTCCTTTCTCATCTTTGGGACTTCTGCTCAAAAGGGGTCTGGTAGCCTGTCCAATTCAGGCTATTTTTGGTACTTCTAGGCCCAAAAATTTGGATGTTACACTTGCTCTATTACGGGTTCCTAGGGTTGGGGTTGGACTGGCTGGGCTATCCCGGTTGCTACTTACCTATACTGTTATAACTGTGCTATAATTGTTGTTACAGCTGTTGCTATTGAAGCATCCCTTTCTTATTCTTGATGAGCTTGGATTGTCTATAACTCTTGCATCATTATCTGTTTTTCTTCTAACCAGTTCATTATTATTTGAATTGGATCAATAGGGGATATGTTTTATTCTTCCCCTGCTTGTGCATTACATCTTGTTCTCACCTTAGTTGTTGTTTCTTCTTAACTACAAAAAGGAACAACATTGTTATGTAACCTTTAACTTTTATATATAACCTTTATATAAAATAGCAGCATAGTTCAACCAGTCACAACCAGTCATGCTAAGAGTCATATAGATAGTACAACTATCTAAAACTGGCTAGGAAAAGGGAAAGTAGAAGTAACGAAGTTTTCTAAAACATCTATTAGCTGATTGAAGGTACAACCATCTATACTCTTACAAATGGTCGGTATGGCATCCTGCCAAATCTAGGTGTTCAGAAGGGAAGCTAATAGTACTCCGCCCCAGACATCTACTCCCAGGGTCTATCCCTCTTATTAACTACTATGTCTAACAGCCGGACTTGATAGAGTAAATCAAGATAGACTATAATATATTGATTCTCATTTCTTTTAATATTCTTGCCTAGAAACATAAACTCCTTATTCAAAGCCTCAATTGTTTTAAATTCCCTAGGTACTGGCAGTAACGTCTTCTTTGGAGGTACTATGCTACTGGGGCTTGCTTATCGTCATTGTTCCCTGATCCAAGTATTGGCCACGAATGTAGTGTCGGCTATGTGCTTGGTACTGGCCACATACTGGATCTTGCCTCATCCTCCTATAACTCTATAATCTAATTAGAGTTCACATCCAAATATACATCCTTGATTTCACTAAGCAGCTAGTAATACCTCAGTGGAGGAGTAGGATCGTCGGGATTTTCCACCAGTGGGTGATACCAGTCTAGCTGTGGCTCCCCAGGCATCTTTTGGTTGATGGTTTCTACTGAGTGATCGCTCTCATAACATGCCATACTTCTAATTTCTACACTTTCCTCATAATGCCATAAACCAAACAAACAAATATAATACTAGGCAACTGTTGGAAATTGTGCCCTAGGGGCCAATCATTATGTTATGAACATTGTTGATTTATGAATTTATTAATTACGTTATCATATTATTTGCATGTTTACTGTGATGACTATCCTTGGATAACTCATGATTTATCCTAAATGTCCCTGGTCGGTCATCTATGTGGGAGCAGAGATGAAATAAGACCAGTATGACTTTAAAGATATATAGAGATATAAATTAAAGTCATAGGCACATGTAAGAGTACAAGGTGTTGGACCGACCCGCTATGAGAGAGCTGCATGGGTTAAGTCATAAGCTTCTCTCATATACAAACCATGTCACTGTGCCCTTTGACCTGAGATCATCATGGATTCCTACATGAGAAACGCTCAGCTTTGACCTAGTCAAAAGTCACTTTTGACCGACTGATCATAAAGACTATGTTCAGGCTTAGTGGTTTTTCATGCGGAGGAATGTGAATGGTCAAGATGGAATTTCTTTCTCATATTCGTAGAGAGACATTACTGGGCCCCTCGATGAGTGAGTCTGAGAAATGTATGGCCATACTATAATGGAAAGGTAGTTCCGTTTCTATACTCAGACTACTCAGGGATCGAGAAAGTAACGGTCATGAATAGGAGGATGACGTTCTCCATGCCTCATCCATGACCAAAATGTCGTGTGACAAAAGGGACGTGATATGGTTGTATGAAAGGTTACATCGTTCAACGATCCTCATATGATTTGGGTAATCGTGATGTCTTGCTAGAGACCGCTTACGACTTGTGAGTCATTATAGTTAATGGCCCACTGCCAACTTCATATGGGCCTACAGGGTCGCACATAAAATAGCCCAACACGAGTTATGATGTCCAGATTCATTGAATCTAAGATATGTCCAGATTCAATGAATAATATAGGGTGGACGTGTATATATATATATATAAATTCGTATATATATATTCATATTACATAAATATAAGAGATATTAATTGTTAGATTTAATTTATAAGGATAAATTAGATTTATGTAAATTAATTCCGTCATATCTTTATTTTGAATTAAATAAATAGGTGAATTAAATCTGTGAGACAGATTTAATATAAACCATATTTATTTAATTGTTTTCTTATCTGATTAGGCAATATTTGATATTGCATTAATTTCGGAATTAATTTAGGATTAATTTCGAAATTAAATATCATTCATAATACCTATAGCATCCTATATATTTGATATTAGGAGAAGGGTCTTGGGTGTGAGAGGGCAAAAGCTTGCAGATAAGAGACAGCCAAAAATAGAGAGAGAGGAGGACGGATTCTTTGAAAAACCCTAGACGGACAAAGAGGCGCTACACGTCATTCGTGACTGGAGAGCTATTCGTGTGGATACCAGTAGAGGAAGCCGACCGGAGTTGTCGACTTTGAACGACAAAGGAGGCGAGCAGAGGCATCCTAAACGGCAGAATCACCGAGCCACCAAGAAATCAAACAAAGAAGTTAATGCTTCTTACTACCTGACTTAAACGCGATCGGTAGATCCGAGCAAGGGATTGAAATTTTTAAAGTTTATTTTCTGTTGCGCGTTTTTCAATTCCCTTCAGCAACACAGTATAGTACTGTGCAATATTATGCTAGCACAATAATCAATCATCAAATAGTAGTCCAGAACTTTTGCTCATAACAAACTCACCACATAATCAGAGCATGTTACAGTAAGCTAGAACCTTTGTTTTGATACCAAAAATGTCACAACTTACTTTATTTACTAATTCTACATCAAGTGGGAGCATTTGGAACCATTTCTCAAGTTATTAGGTTGGAAAATTTTGAATTTTTAAACTTATTTTCTTAGGTTACTATTCATTATAACCTTAATTTCACCAAACTTTAAAAAATCATAACTAATTTTAAAAATTAAAATGATACAGTTTCATGTCCTACTTGAAGCTTATAGTGAGCTCTTTAAGGGAAAAAAAATACATTCAGAGTATGAATCTAGCTCATGTGTGCCTAGTTTCAACATCAAGATGTACTATTTATTTGATAATTTTTTCAAATTTTTTAGAATTTATGCCCAACTTTGGAAGGGCATAACTCTTTATACAAAACTCTAAATTTTATGAAATACCACTCATTTTAAAGCTAAAAATATGATCTATTAGACCCTTAAGTTTCAGATCCAAATTCCATCATTTGCTCAAAATTTCACATGTTCAAACTTTTTCCTTAATTGGGTCTTAATTAGGTCAACTTTCATCCCTTTCATGCTTAATTTGTCCAAAATAAGCCCAAACCATTCAAATATAATTTAGCCACATCTCACAGCATATAATAGCTAATTCTTCATAGTTTACAATCCTTAAAGTTCATCAAAATAATAATTCACAATTATTACAAAATTCCACATAAGTCCAGTATAATTCAATAATATTTCTCCTTCATGGAGACATCACCTCCTTGCCCTTGGCTATACCACTTGAAGGTCCTATTGATATTGTTTAAACATAGAGAGGAATAAGATTTCATAGAAATCTTAGTAGCAAAGGAATTACAATAATAATGTCAAACAAGCAAGGCATATTACAAACAAGTTAATAAATATTTACTCACTTTTATGTCATGCAAATATCATTCCAATCTATTCAAAATTAACATGTTATTGTATATTGCCAAGGCACACAATGCAACCAACCAACATGTCATCATCACCACATAAATTTAAACATAACATGGCATATATTCAAGGAATCATGTTATGTAACAACCAAACAAGTTAACATTAAAATTGTAAATTTCATGCTACCCCTTTTTAATCTAAAACTTTCAGCCTATTGGTCTCTTTGGATTACTCCTTATTCTCTTGACTAATGCCCATCAATTCATACATAAATACATGCCATATTATCAACCATAACATATAAAATATTATTAGGTGTCAAGATAACTCTATAACCCTCTTTTCTTTGACTTTTTGACTTTAATTTCCATCTTTGTTCTTACAAGTCTCAAGGGTTATTCCTACACAATTTCGCATGTAGAATTCAAATATCAACTTGGTTTTATCAAAATCAAACTCCTCCATGATAATGAGCTTGGCTAAATAGTATGTGATTTAGGGTTAGAATTTTTATTTTTGATTCCAATGCTTTCAAACGCTTTCTCTTGACATATTCCCACACAAAAACACATTCTAAACTCATTGGAATTATCAAATTAAACTGAAACAATCTCTAACCCCTTAGACTATGCTTGGTCAAATAGGTTCCCAAGTTAGGAAACTTAGATTTTCTTCCAAAAACCAATCCAAACATCAACCAAGCAAGCTAATCCAAGCTCTAAATCATAGCTTCTATCCTTCACTAATCACTCCTCAATATTTCAAAAATTGGACAGCATGATACCTTGGAATTTTGTCACCAAATTCCACTTGAAACAAGCTAGAAACATAGTTAAGTTAAAAGTTCAACTTACCTTGATTGATCCTTGATTCTTACTTGATAATTTTTGGCTATACCTTACATAATCTTGGCTCTCCAAACTCAATTTTTCTACCGCAAAACCTCCCCCTTTAAGGGCCAAAACAACCGAAATTTGAAGGTGTAAGAGGGGGCATTTATAGAGTGAATTTTGGCCTCCCCTTGGCTCCAAGTGTCCCTTAAAAATCTGGGTTGTTAAAGCTATGTGTCCCCCTTCCTAAGCTGCTAAAAACTTGATGAAGCCATGTGTCCCATGTGCAATTATGATTTGGATAAAATCATGTGTTAATTGCATTATTTTATTCGATAACCATGTGGATTGCTTGGGCAATAAATTTATTGTTCATGTCTGGCCCAAAATAATGTGCAATAGGTTAGAGAAAGAAGGAAGGAGTATTACCTTTCATCTCCAAACATTTTTCTACCTGATTCTATCATATCAGCTAAAATATTTGTCTAATTTTCAATAATATTTTTGGACCTCCAAAAATTTCTTTCTACCTATCTAAAATCATATTTTAATATACAAAGGTCTCCTGAATTTTTTTTAGAATTTATCTCGACCTCTAATTATCTGCGTTGAATTTTCTCTGAAAGCAAGCTTTACTGATAAGATTTCAGCAATAAATATTCTAAAATTAATCCTTTCACTTCCAGGGCTTGAAAAATAATTTTATAAACCCAAGTAAATCCCAAAAAAAAGTTTCATATTTTTTCCAGAATTATTGAGGCCTCTATATATTTAAGATAATTGTTTCTGGATAATTTTTTATTGTTTTTTCAGAAAAACCTCTGTTTACATAAAATTCTGTAATAAATTATTTTCATGCTATTTCCACCTCCAAGGCCTCAAATATGGTTCCAAACCCTTTAATTTACCTTTTTATTATTTTTTAAGTATTGTCTGGAATTTTCTCCAATTTTTCTATTTTGCCCATGTTGGATCGATAATTTCAAAAATATCAGTTCGGACAAGAGTCAGATCTCAACTCAAAAGTTGTTCTGGCTCTAAGTCTACTTTACTACTTGACCCTCTATCTAATTTATTATTCACATTCTCAGGGTTAAAATTAGTGGAATGTGACAAATGCTCTGCCTTGAGACATTGGCCTTGAATTATCAACACCTTACGGGCACTCCATGGGAAAGTGTCATGACTTGCCAAATCAATAGCACATATTCTGACCTATCATGCATGGTGGATCTCTGTGATTCTTGCCACAAATCTAGCATTCCTTCCCTTTTCACGAGATATCAAGCCCCCTCTTCTAGCTCCCCTCCTTAGCCTCCTACTGGGATTAGGTCTTCTTCGTTTCTTGTTGTTACCGTATGAGGTTCCTTCCTAACTAGTCCTTGCTAAAGGTTTCTCAGCCTTGGGGGTTGCCCTAATGATTCTGGCTCCTCTCCGTGATATAGAAGGCTTCCACTGCCTTATTGAAAACCTCGATATACCTTGGGGCCACTTTCTCTCTCTACTCAGGCCACAAGCCCTTAACCATCTTCTCAATATACCAGCGTTTGTCATTTATGCATTGCAGGCAGGTAGAATAGCAAGACAGCTTGATGTTCCTGGTAAGGTATTTGTCACATCTAGTAGTACGGCATTTAGGAATAGGGATATTCCTAAATAACTAAGGGTAAAAAATCACAAGGAGAAATAGAAGAATTTTGGTGAAAAATAATTATTTTAGTTTTCCAAGCCAATTATGAAAAGTTTGACTAATTAAGGAAAATTGGTCAAGAGTAATTATGGAAAAATATTTCCAAGCCTTAGAAAATTAAGGAAAAATAAGGAAAATATTCCTTGAGAATTATATGGGATTATAAAATTGGTTTTATGACCAAATTGCCCTTAGAAAAATTACAAAATAATTTAAGGGCGATTTAAGCTAGTTTAAGGTCCTTTATTTGGAAAATTCCAAATAAATATTTTTAAGGAGAATAAAATCCCAAGAAAATTCCTATGATATCCCAAGGAATTATAAGAGACTATGAAATTAAAAGAAGACCCTCAAGTATCCAAGATTTTTCCCAATTCCTCTGAAAAGTGGAAAAAATCACTAAAGAAAAGGAAATTAGTTTTCCATTTTATTTAATTATTGGGAAATTAAATTTGAGACAAAGAGGGAAATTTGGGAAGATAAAAAAGAGGAAAATAATCTATGGATCTGACAGAAAATAATTACAGAGGTTAAAGCACTGTAATTATAGAAAAGAAGTTAAACCCGGAGTAAAAGTGCACCGATAAAGCAAGAAGCAGAGTCCTGCACTTTACTTGGCCCACAAGTTGCCACTTGTCAAGCCTTTAATAGATGGTAATTAAAGCTTTCCAAGTGTCAAGCTACCAATAGAGAGGATCTTGACTTTGGAATTTAATTACATTATGATTTAAGTTAATTAAGAGAGAGGATTAAGACTAAGTAAGCATTTGACACTTGGCAAATCATTAATGATGGTTGGTGGGATATTTTGTGAACATTAATGAGCTTTTCCTCCCCCATAACCAGACCTCATTTCGTCCAAGGCAAGAAGAGAGGGAAAAAGAGAGAACTTGAAGGAAAATCAAGAGAAAAGCAAGCATATTTGATCTTCCAACTAAGATCTAAGCTTGGTAAGTTGTTCTAAGATGTTCCTTACTTTGTTTTATTGATTTGTATGATTGGAAAAATCACTTCTTGTCCCTTCTTGTTGCTGGATGAAATGGGTATAGTGTAGGGAAGGAGGTTTTCTTGCAAAACATAGTTAGGATACTATGAATCAAGGTGGTTTCAAGTGGTTTAGTGTTGTTTTGAAAAGTTTTTCATGGTTGAACTCCAAGAGGTATGGTTCGGCCAAGACCAAAACTGAACCTTAGGATTTGTTTTTCAAAGTTTTGAGGCTTCCATTGTGTTCAAAATAAAAAATGGTGTAGGGTAAACCTAAAGAACAAGTGTTGGAAGCCATAGAATCAAAGTTGCAATTTTTGGATTTTTAACCCAAATGGTTCGGTCAAGTTGAAACTGAAAGGAGGAAATTTATTTTGTTAAATCCAAGTAGATATTTGGAATCTACATGAAAAATCATGTAGGAATGAGTCAAGAGGGAATTTTTAGGGTTGAAGGAAATAAACTCTAAAAATTCAAGAACAAAGATGGAAGCTTTAAGGGGTTTAGGAGTTACTTGAGTTATGTTATTGATTCTTATATGGAATGGTTGATGATTCTTGCTGCCCTTTTTGTGGATTGCCATATTAGGATTTGACATTTGTGGAAGCAAGAAAGAACAACAAGAAAATCAAAGAGCATTGGATTAAGGTAGTAAGATTTAATTAACTTTAATGTTGAATGTTACATTGATTGCTATGCAATTTCATATGCTATTATGTGGTTGAACTAAATGATGATGATGATGATGATTGTGTAGCTATACTCCTTGCTTTATGTGCCTTGGCTATTGCATGTTAGAGTGCTATATATACGAGGTGAAGTAGTTCCCTATTAATAGCAAAAGGTTGGAATGCTTGTAATTGATGCATGTTAATGTTTTGGTTGATTGATCTTGCTACTGGGATTTCTTAAAATCTCATCCCTCAAATATAATCTAACATTTTAGGGCTTGAAAATCTCAAGAGCAAGCTACAGATTGGAGGCTAAATTATGGTGTCACACCATGACAATTCATGGACATTTGGTTATGTATAAATATCAATAGTTGGTGCTGTAATTCCTAATGTAGGCCAATATAGAAAGTAGACTGAATGACGAATCAACTTTTAATATGAAACCTCGATAGTATTCGGACTGATATTTTTGAAATTATCTATCTAGAAAAGGCAAAGTGAAAAAATTTGAGAAAAATTCTACAAAATTTCCAAAACATGGTAAAAAGGTAAATTAGAGGTTTTGAAACCTCAATAGAGGCCCTAAAAGTGAAAATGGTTTGAAAATAACTAATTACAGAATTTCCTGAAAACAAAGTTTTTTCGAGAAAAATAGTGAAAATTGAGTAAAAAAATTATTTTAAATATTTAGAGGCCTCAATACTTCTAAAAAAATATGGAATAATTATCTAAATATTTAATTGAATTTATAAAATTGATTTCAAGCCTTGGAAGTACAAGAATTAATTTTAAAAAATTTATTTTCAAAGTCTTACTAATAAAGCCCTATTCAGAGGAAATTCAAAATAAATAGTTAGAGGTAGAGAAAAATTATAAAATTTTTCATATGCAATCTTATGTAGAAGTAAGGTATGATATTTTTTGTATCAGAGCAGAGGTTCTGGCATAGAAAAAGAAACTATTTGCTCATAAAACGGAGTACGCAAAGGTCTAGTTCAGGTCAAAACTAGTAATAGGTTACTTGTTCAAGGTCCAACTAAAGTTATGGATTGGAGGTGAGTGCTCTAGGGAAAGTGACTACTAAGGATTATTAAGAGATAAAGTTTGGATTCTCAGTTAGTTGAGGTTTAAGAAAATTTAGAAATAGCTTCTCACCTACTAGTTATCCATGAGGATAAGGGAAACCAAAAGTGCTAATAGTCTAGAGAAGTGAGCTAGACCCTTTCTCAGTTGGCTGAAAGGAAGTAGCTGAGTTAGTTGGGGATCATAATGAGGTTAGGGACACATAAGTCCTTCAGGCAGTAGTCAATGCTATGATGAAACGAAGCTAAGTAAGCAAAGGTTAAGAGGAAGCGTGTTTCGTCATAGCGAACCAAAAGAATTGATGCTGATGAACAAACACAAAAGTGATTGCCTAAGGAGGTTGTGACCCTCATTACAGCGAACAAGGAGTCTAGTCATGATGAATAGACACAGCGACTCTTAGATGTTGAGTTGGTATCTCAGCAAGACTCATCAGACTATGACCCTAAGAGGTTGCAAAGAGTAAGAATAGTAGAGATCAGAAAGAGAGAGGTAGCTACTATTTAAAGTTATCAGACTCCCCCTCTAGAGGGAGAGTAATAACTAAGAGTTAGACAAGACAGTTAAGGGTTTGAGTCTGAACCCTAACAGAAAGGGTAGAGTGGCAACCTAAGCTTAATGAAATCTTATAGTTTCGTTAAGGCTAGGGCACTATGATACAGTAGCTATCTCAAGTCCTTGAATAGATAAATAGGAGCTTGGAGATAGTAAACTCAAGATAGATAACCCGAGTAAAATTTCTTAGGGATCAAGAAAAAGAGAAAGAGGTGAGAATGAAACAGATAGCTATATAGGAAACTAGCATAAAGAGGTAAGCATGTTCCCAGTAATGTTAAGAGATACTCAGTCACTTGGGGTTAGGTTGAAAGACACCCTTCATAGGGGATATGGTCTTGGCCATGAGTCTTCATAGAGAAATTGGAAAACTGGTCCTCCGAGGCAGAATTAGCACCGCTCTAGACGAAGCTAGATACCCTATACAAGTAGGAAAGGGAAGCAGTCATGATGGAGTTGATGTTATTGCAGTGAAAGTGACCTGTCCATCATTGAGAACTGAGAAAAGCAATCGAGGCAAGACAAGCAGAGTTTACTTCACCCCAGTGGAAGCACGACTAGCCACGAATAAAGCTAGGGTTAAATGTCCCTGAGCTTAGCAGAGCACTAGAGCAAACAGAAAGAAGAGAACCTCATAAGTCCTCTCCCTATAACTTACAGAATTAGCTGTAAACAGAGTGAAAGGCTTCCTCTTGTAGGGATAAGATGTCTGAATGGCACACTACAGACATAGCAACCAGTAAGAGCTTTCACTCCTTGCATTGAAATGTGGGAATTATGTATGTTAGAGTAATGCTCTTACTAAGAAGTGAAGCAAAGAAAACAGAAGTGCATAAGTCCTCTCCTTGTACCGCTCTAAATTAACTAGAGATAATAAAAGCAGCTAGAGGAGTAAGAGAACTCCTAAGGCAGATTGGCTTAGGCACCAAAGGAGATAGATAGGTGGCCTAGAGAATTGAATGAGGTATAAGAGAATGATATTGGCTCTTGGAACTAACTTGGGGAATTATCAGTAAGGTGACCAATTAAGTGGAGGTGACTTATTTTATTACTCAATTCTATGGTCTAGAGTCTCTCAAAGGTCTTAACATGACTCTGACTGATATAGTATTCCAAGGTCACTGTGGATCTTGAAGAGGCTTACAGTAGAGCATAGTAGCTCCCGAGGTCATAGTAGACTGAGCCTAAGGGAAAGTAGCTGAGCCATAAGAGTAAGAGTACAGTACCTCTTTGGGAAGATGAGTACCAGGGATGAGTTTGAAATATGAAAACCTCCTTGATTGAGCTCAAAATATTAATTTCTTTTCATATCATTATCCATGATTTTTGTCATACTTTCTGGTCCTTTTTAATGAAAATTGTGCTTAACTGAGATTTATGGTTCTTACTTTAAGTTAGTGTCATTTTGAGGATTAATTGTCATAATTGGTTGTTAATTGGATTCAATTAACTTCTAGGACAATTGATACTTCAATTTGTTACTTTTTATTGTAGGACACTAAAGATTTGGGGCCAGAATTGAAGAACTCAAGGCAAAAGAAGCAAGAGAAGACCCTCTGCCTATGTTCGCCGCGGCCAACATCCCACTTCGCCGCGGCGAAAACCCTTCTGCGAAGACAGGTCTCTGCCATGTTTCGCCGCGGCGAACCTCTCGAAGCAGCAAATTCCAGACCCGACCATTTCAGGAAATTTTGACCTACCCATCCCTAAAAACCGACCCATGCACGTAAGTTTCGGGTTAGAAACCCTATTTTGGGTATGATGACTGGAGAGGACATTCATTCAGCCACCACCTACGTATCTTTCATCCTCTTCTCTCATTTTCACCTCAGAAACCCTAATCCCATTTCTATTTCTTCCATCTGCTGCTACCATGGCTGAAGAACAATATCTGGTTGGAGTTGATTCAAGAGTTATGACTAGCTAAGCTTCTCAACTCTTGAATATGGTGGAAGAAGCATGAGTTCACAAAGCTTCAAAGGGGAGTTAGCTTCATCTATGAGTTCTAGTTCCTTGTTTATGAATTTCTAGGTCTTAGGATTTGTAAATTTGGGCTGAACTATTCTGATTATGGTTGTAATCAATTCTGGATGATTGTCTTGTGTATTGGATTATTAGTGTTGAATTTGAGCTTCAATACATGTGGTTACATGTATGTTTTTATGCAACTCTTTTGATACCCTCTGTCTTGCATGGTAATGTGAGATTGTTGAGTTGATCTGGGCTTGCATTTAACCTAGTGCATTAATTAATCTTAATACACACACTAAGTGAGCTTAATAGGATCTTATGAAATGGGTACCATTGATTAAGATCCTAGACTTAAAGAGTTCTTTAAGGTTTTTCATTTAGAAAACTTGGTGATTTCTACTCCCATACTTATTTTGAACTATGATTGCTTCAAAGCTATATTCAAGAGATTACATATCATTAACTTCACTTCATTACTACTATCTAGAAAAATCCAAAAACATAGTCACTTAGATTTGAATTAATTGCATTTAGTTTTAGCATTTCATTAATGGATAAAAACACCAAAAACCCCTTTTTCATTATTCTGCATAGCATTAATCTAACTTAGACATCTAATTTAGGCTCCCAAAAGTGAAACGACCTGAGTTTGCACTATACTGCATAGCTTGGATTTATTTTTGAGTGAGAACCTCTAAGCGAACGACAAGAAAAGGCTCTCTTTCAAGTGGCGCCGTTGCCGGGGAGCCAAGAAATTGGTTCTCTAGGTTAGCTTGTGCTATTTGATTGACTTTTGAGGTTTTTGATCTTTATGGGTAGCATTTAGGGTAGTTTAGTTGCATATTTGTTCATAGTATAGGTTTTCATCTTGCATAGCATCAAAATTTTTGGAAATACAAACAAATATACTGATCTTCTTGATTTTCAGCATTTCTCACGTTGCATCAGTGAAGTCCAGTGTCTGATAAGCATACTGCCCACTTTCGCCGCTGCCAATATTACCTTTCGCCGCGGCCAACTTTTCGAATTACTGAAGAAATTCCCTCGGTATACTTTCGCCGCGGCCAACCTGTTATTTCGCCGCGGCCAACTCTTTGAAAAACCGAAGGAATTTCTCTCGGGATACTTTCGCCGTGGCCAACCCCTGTTTTCGCCGCGGCCAACTTCTCTGAAAGTTTTTGACACTTGCATTCAGCTTCTTTATCTGTGCATACTTACTCATACCCCACCCATACATACTCATACTCACCCATACATACTAATACTCATCCATATACTTTCATACTCACACCTTACACTTGCATCCATCATATTGCATACTTTTATTTGACTTTGTGTGCTGCAAGTCGATTTTGTTACTTTTTCTCTTGTGATACTTATTTTGCATGCCACGAAAAACCAAGCTTGTGCCCTATAACCCTGAGATTGAGAGAAGACTCACAGAGATAAGAAGAGAGAAAAGAGTTGGAGGGACAAGTGAGTTGGTGATCGAGCAAGAGAATATTTCAGTGGAATCTAGCCTATCCAGTAGTGAGAGTGAACCTACTGACCAAGAGATAATGGCTGATTTACCACAAAACCAACCTCATCCTAACCCCAATGCCAACCAAGTAAGGAATGGAGGCAATGGAGGAAATGGTGAGCAAGAGAGAGTGGGAGAAAATAATGGGAACCCTAGAAGAAGAACAATTAGGGAAGCCACCACATCTGATGTTAACTTTGACCCATTTACTGCTGCATGTCCAAATTTTGAAGTTAATTTTGAGATTAAGGGTTTATTGATTAACTCTCTTCCTAAATTTCATGGCTTGACAGGAGAAGACCCATACCTCCATCTGCAATCTCTTTCCATGATTTGTCAGAGTATGAAGCCTGTGGGAGCATCGTTGGACCAAGTGCTATGGAAGGTTTTTCATCTATCCTTGGAAGGCAAGGCTAGGGAGTGGTACATGAGCCTTCCAAGACATGTAGCTGATGCATACCATAGCTGGGGGAACTTAAGGAAGGCATTTTTGGAGAAATACTTTCCGGCTTCTCGGACTTCATCAATGAGGAAGGAGATTTATTCTGCCAAGCAAGACTACGATGAATCCCTCTATGATTATTGGAATAGATTTCAGGACCTACTTTCAAGGTGCCCACATCATCAAATTCCGGATGAGCAACTGGTGCAGTACTTCTATGATGGGTTGAAGAACCAAGAGAAGGGTATGTTGGATGCTGCATCGGGAGGATCTTTAATAGACTCTACTGCTGCAGAAGCTTGGGATTTGATAAAGAAGATGGCCCTGAATCATCAACAACATGGGGTGAGAGATACAAAAGGAGTACATGAGATGGGAGCTGCTTCGGTGCACAACAGAAGAATGGACGCTTTGGAATCAAAGGTAGATTCTTTGGGAAGCCAAGTGACATCTCAATTGTCTTTGATTACTGCTGAATTGAAGAATATGAGTGTGCATCGCCCATCCACTCCTATGGACATTACAGCGCCTAGTTGTGACACATGTGGATCAGTCATGCATATATCTAGCGTTTGTCCGGGCCGTTATGAGGAAGTGTCCGCAGTCTTCCAAGGCCGCCCAAATCAAAAATGGGACCCCTATTCCAACACTTACAATGAGGGGTGGAAATCAAACCCTCGATAGACCTCACTTGGGGTTAGGTTGAAAGACACCCTTCATAGGGGATATGGTCTTGGCCATGAGTCTTCATAGAGAAATTGGAAAACTGGTCCTCCGAGGCAGAATTAGCACCGCTCTAGACGAAGCTAGATACCCTATACAAGTAGGAAAGGGAAGCAGTCATGATGGAGTTGATGTTATTGCAGTGAAAGTGACCTGTCCATCATTGAGAACTGAGAAAAGCAATCGAGGCAAGACAAGCAGAGTTTACTTCACCCCAGTGGAAGCACGACTAGCCACGAATAAAGCTAGGGTTAAATGTCCCTGAGCTTAGCAGAGCACTAGAGCAAACAGAAAGAAGAGAACCTCATAAGTCCTCTCCCTATAACTTACAGAATTAGCTGTAAACAGAGTGAAAGGCTTCCTCTTGTAGGGATAAGATGTCTGAATGGCACACTACAGACATAGCAACCAGTAAGAGCTTTCACTCCTTGCATTGAAATGTGGGAATTATGTATGTTAGAGTAATGCTCTTACTAAGAAGTGAAGCAAAGAAAACAGAAGTGCATAAGTCCTCTCCTTGTACCGCTCTAAATTAACTAGAGATAATAAAAGCAGCTAGAGGAGTAAGAGAACTCCTAAGGCAGATTGGCTTAGGCACCAAAGGAGATAGATAGGTGGCCTAGAGAATTGAATGAGGTATAAGAGAATGATATTGGCTCTTGGAACTAACTTGGGGAATTATCAGTAAGGTGACCAATTAAGTGGAGGTGACTTATTTTATTACTCAATTCTATGGTCTAGAGTCTCTCAAAGGTCTTAACATGACTCTGACTGATATAGTATTCCAAGGTCACTGTGGATCTTGAAGAGGCTTACAGTAGAGCATAGTAGCTCCCGAGGTCATAGTAGACTGAGCCTAAGGGAAAGTAGCTGAGCCATAAGAGTAAGAGTACAGTACCTCTTTGGGAAGATGAGTACCAGGGATGAGTTTGAAATATGAAAACCTCCTTTAGTGGTCAACCAGTACAGAGATAGCACCTATGATTTTCTTCCAGATAACCTTATCATTGATTAGACTGAGCTTAATTTTCTTCTGATTAATAGAGGAAAGCCAAAGTTAGAAGAATTAGAGCCATAAGTCCTGAATAAGAGACATTCAGGCTAGCTCCAGATAAAGGAAGAACCCCCTGTGATACGAAGATAGACTGAGTATTGATAGGTAGATCCCTAAGATAAGTCTAGAGTCAAGAATGTAAGCTGGAAAGACCAGACAAAAGATTGAACAAGAATGGTCTAAGACAGCAAAGTACCAGGGTTCGAGCCTATCAACATCAGTGCCTCAGATTCCTGTCAACACTGTTCAGTTAAGCGTGCTTGGGCAAGAGTAGCCCAATGATGGGTGACCCTTGAAAAGTAATGTAAGAGTTTGCAAAGGCCAGAAATGTCAGCTATTTTTGGCAAGAATACACTAAGTTCAGCAGGATGACAGATAAAGTTAAGGTGAGTAGAGTTAGTCTGGAGTTGACAGAAGGAATGAGTAAGGTCTATGAAGACAATATTGATATCTGTGAATAGTCTTAGGGAATTATCAGTCAGGTTGCCAACTGAGTACAGACAAGTATTATACAACTTAGTCCTTCAGTCTAGACTCTTCCAGAGACCCAGCAGTTGAAGTTTAATATGGTTTAGTAAGGGATCACTGTTAGATCCAAAGTAACCCAGTGAGATCATAGTAGATCTCGAGATCACAGTTAGATCTCATGGTCACAGTAGACCTAAAGGAAAGTTACTGAGCTATAAAAATAGAGATGTAGTATCTCTGAGAAGATGATAACTAGGGATAAGTTTAAGATACAAAAACATCTCTAGTTGGAGAGAGTAGCCACGGTTTCTTCCTAGATAACCCTATTTTCAATTAGGCTGAGCTTAATTATCTTCTGATCAATGAGGTAAAGCTAAGGTTTAAGGTGGTGGAGCTATAAGTCTTAATTGTGATATAATCAGGCATGCTAAATATGGAAAGACAAAGCTAGAATAACCAATAAAAATCTCAAGATGAGATTAAAATCAAGGTTTTAAACCAAAAAGACCCTTCAGAGACAAGGTAAGAAGGGTTGAGATAGTAGAATACCAAGATTTCAGCATGCCAAGTACCAGTGTACCATTACCCAGTGCTTTCAAGATCGTGACCTGGCTCATCTCAGATAGCACTTTTGAATTAAGCATGCTTGAGCCAAAGAAATCCAAGGATGAATGACCTAGGAGGTAAGATAAAAAGGGTGCAACTGCTAAAAGTAAGTTATGTTTGGCACAGATGCACAAAGTTTAGCAGAAAGTTAAGGAAAAGTAAGGAACATTCTCCTTAGGTAACCTCTCAGTTACAGTCAAATTTGAGGTTTAGCTCGAAAATTTTGAGGACAAAATTTCTTTAAAGAGTGGGAGAATTGTCACATCCTAATTTTTAGACCTAGGAGTCTTGGGAGTAGGCTAAAGTAGATAGGCTACCAAACCTTTTTTAGCAGAAGTTCCAAAAATGAGAAAGAAAATCAAAGTAGTTTTAGAGACTAAACTGCAAAGTAAGAAAGTTACTAGGGGGCAAACATGTAAGTAATGCTGAGATTCCAGGAGAGTCTCAAAAGCCCAGAAAGAGAAAGAAAGCTAGATACAGGCCAAAGATTAAGTTAGAAGCTTCAAAGAGATATTTTATGAGGTTAAGTCCAAGTAAGGAATAAATCATAAATTTAGAAAGTTACAACCAAAAAGAGGTAAAAATGAAAAGTATACAGAAAATTCTAGGAAAATATTAAAAAATGGGAAATAATATCCTAAAACTCTTTTGTGAAGGGAAATGATGAAAATACCCTTGAGGCAACTTAAATGGAATTTATAAGATTGTGGCTGATAAAGAGTACACCGTTTGAGGTAATTATTTGAAATAGCAAAAGACCTCAAAAATATACGTAAAAATGAGGTTAAATAGTTAAAATGTTGTACTAATTTATATAATTAGTCTCACTTCTAGAAGGCCAATTGAATGGCTTTAATAAAATATAAGGTCGGTTATACTAATAAAAAGGGCATTTTAAAGAATGATTTTTAAGTGGGGCCTACAGGATGAGTTATGGCTTAAAAAAATTCATATATTTTCTATAAAAGTAAAGGAATTTTTGGAGTAGACAGAAGAATTTTCTAAGTTCTAGAAGGCCATTAAGAAAGCCAAATAAATATAAGCCAAGTAAATGGGAAGGAAACTTGGAGATTAAGTTTTGATCCAATGGTCAAGATTCATTCTTCCTTTCTCTCCTTTAGAATTGTGACACTTAGCTCTTCTAAAAGGATGAGGTAAGGGATGATGCAAGAAGATGATGTAATGTTGATGTACAAGTGCACTTAAAATTTCAAGTTTGCCCTTACAATTTCTATTAGCTTTTAAGGGCATAATGGTCCATTCAAGGCATAAGTTTTGGCCGGAAATACCCCCTTGGGAGAGCATTTTGGCAAGATTTTATAAAGAGGAAACTCTACCAAAAATTAGAGAGAAAACATGGGGGTGAAGGCCAAGAAGAAGGAACCAGATTCAAGCTTAAAGATCAAGGTATGCGATGATTCTAGCACCTATCTTGATGCCTATTTTGATTAAGTTACTATTTATATCTGATTCTAAAATATGGTATGATTAAATTAAACTCATTGAGCTTTAAATCCATAGGTAGAACACTTCATTTGGATATGTGTACGATTTATGATGATTTTTCAAATTTAGGGCTTAAAATTTGGAAACAGTTTTGATAATTGGAGAAATAGGAAATTTCTATACAATTATGGTACTGTTTTAGACCAAATTGGTTTTTGAAAATATTTTTTCTTTAAAGAGAACTTAAGGATATTTCTGCAAGACTTGGAAGCACTCAATTTTGATTTTTCTGGAATTAATTACGAATTTTCAAATTTGAGCAAAAATTCTGAAATTTCTGTGTGAGTAGTACCCATGAAGCAAAATTTTCAGATTTGATCTTCTTGAATCTAAGGCCATCTAAAGTGGTCCCGATTGACAAGAAATGGACCTCAACGATGGGAAATGATAAGATTTATGTTATAAAAATGAGAAAAAAAACCCTAAAATCAAGAGAAAGGGTTGAGGTTCAAGAGAGCAAGTCTTGACCTCAGTGTAATTTCTTGGTCCTAATGAGTTATGTGAACCTTATGATTATGTTTAGGACCTTGGAACATCTAAGATGATGCTTGATGATGTTGATCGAAAGCTATCATGGTTGGGAAGGTAGGGGAGTTAAAGGAAAAGCAATAGGAAAGCTTATAGTGTAAGGTAGTGAACTTACCTATTATCATTGCTTGATGTTGTATGCTTGTGTATTGATATGTACATGATGTTTGAATGTTGTTGTGGCATGTTTTGCTGCTATAATTGCTATTCATGATGAGTAGATTATGTCTCAATGGCCATGCATTATGAAGGTAGCATTAAGCATGCTAATATGTCACTAATTAACAAGAGAATAAGCAAGTCACATTTAATGCATTAGTATCTATCTAGCATATTAATGTGGTATCGTTTGCTACTGAGATTCTTCCAAATCTCATCCCTCCCTAACCAACCATTTAGGTCAATCAATGATGGGCAATAATGGCATGAGAAGGAAGGAAAAGAAAGTGGAGAATTATTAATGTTAATAAATGGTTAAGAATTAATATATAATTCTCCTATCATGTAAATTATGTTTATAGATGCCACTGTTGCAATGTAATTATTGAGAATGTCTATGGTATGAATGGAAATGTATAAAATTGTATGGAAATAGTAAGCCCAAGTTATACATTCCAAAATAATAAGAACAATTAAAACAAGAAAAGGTGAAGAGAAAAACGTAGGTCCTAGAGCAGTCAGTTTCGAGCTCCAGTTTGACCTATTGAATGAATGAGTTAATCCACAAAATTTAGCAAGTTTATTATGCACATCGCAAGCTTTAATTACATGAATATTTTACCTTTTTTGGATGTGTACACAAGGAGATACGAATTTCTAAAGTTGAAGAAAGAAATCTGGAAGTTCTAGAATTTACCAAATGAATAGTAAAGTTTAATGAACAAACTGTACGAATTGACAAGAGATATGTCCAATTTGATTTTTTTTCCTTAAAGAGCATTTAAGGAGGCTTCAAATAGAAATTTGGAGCACCTCATACAATTTTTATAGAATTAGTTATGATTTTTCAAAGTTGGACCTGTAATCTAGCAAAATGCATAGTGAATAGTGTTTTCATAAATCAACGTCCTAATTATGTTTTTATGAGCTTAAGGCCATCCAAAATTGTCTGAAATGGTTCTAATTAGACTCTAAGATATAAGAGAAGTATGGTGTGACACTTCTAGTACTGAAAGTGCTAAAAATATAAAGCAGTACATTGATGTGAATTGGTTAGATGATGATTCTATGGAGAAATGTGAACTTAACCATAGCCTTAAAAATTATGTTTCTGACAATCCCATTGAATTGCATGCTTTTGATGAGTTAGCATGAAAGGATTCAAAAGCTTTGAAAGACAAAATTGTAAATAAGAATGAATCTTTTCATTTAATTCTTCTTTGTGACTTGTGACCTGATTTACATAGCTATGTAAATAGTAGTATGACATTACATAATCATATTTTACATGAATCTTCTTCTTCTTCCACTCTTTTGCCACCTATTTCTTGTGTTAGCAAAAGTGATTTGACGTGCTCTAACAACTACCAGTTAGATTCTTCATCTTCTACTTTGCATACAGAAGACATTTTTGAAAATGTCACTAATCATTTGATTCTTATGGAAAGGAATCCTGTTGACTTTCTTAGGTGTGATATTTACTTGGAAGATTTTGCTCTTTGCATGTCTTTATGCTACTTTAGATCTCTTCAAGTCCTTCCTTTTGGACTAGATACTGCTGTTAGCTCAATGCTTCCCTTGCAGGAACCCTCAGCACCAAGAAATATCAACTAAGAAGTGAGCACACTAAAGAATTACATGTTTTTCATTCAAATGAGAACTTCTCCTACAAGAGTTTCAAGAAATTTTGTTCTTAAGGTTGTTCCTTTCCTTCCTTAACTTATATCTTTTGAATTATTTGGTTGTTTTGTGAGATAAGTATATCCAGTAGTAAAAGTAGTTATTTGTTTTTGTCACATCCCACTAATTTTAACATTTAGAGTGTGAGTAATAAATTAGATAGGGGGCCAAGTAGTAAAGTAAATTCAGAGCCAGAACAACTTTTGAAGTAAGATCAGACTCTTGACCAAACTAGTATTTTTGAAATTATCAGTCCAAGAAGGGCAAAATGGGAAAGTTGGATAAAAATTCCAAAAAATCATAGAAAAAAATAAAATAGAGAGTTTAGAACTATATTTGAACCCCTGGAAATGAAATTAGCATGAAAATGATTTATTACAAAATTTTCTGTAAACAGAGGTTTTTCCAGTTAAATAACAAAAAATTGACCGAAAACAATTATTTAAAATATGTAGAAGCTTCCATAATTTGAAAAAACCATGAGCAAATTATTTAAAGGTTTATGTGGGATTCTAAAATTATTTTCAGCATTTAGAAGTGAAAGGATTAATTTTAGAATAATTATTACTGAAATCTTATCAGTAAAAACCCGATTTCGGAGAAAATTCAATACAAGTAGTTAAAGGGTGAGATAAATTCTAAAAAAATTCAGGGGACCTTCCTATATTGAAAGAATATTTTTGATGAGTAGTAATGAATATTTGGAGGTCTAGAATTATCATTGCAAATTAGACAGAACTTTAGTCGATATGGCAAACTCGGATTGAGAAATGTTGGGTATTGTGAGGTTACATTTCTTCCTTTTTTCTCCATCTCTTTGGGTGTGAATTTAGGCTAGAAGAGCCCAAAAATTTTATGGCCCAAGTGGCCCATGTGATTAAGGAATAAAATAATGGAAATTGAGCACATGATTAGCCAAAACACATCATTACTTAAGGACACTTGGCTTGCTTCAATTTTCTATAGCATATGAAGGTGGACACATAGCTTTTTAACTTAGATTTTTTTGGGACACTTAGAACTTGATGGAGGCCGAAATTATGCCTATATGTACCCCCTCCTAAGCCTTAAATTTTGGTCATTTTGACAACTTAAAGGGGGAAGGTTTTGCTGCAAAAAAACTGATCTTAAAGAGGGAGGAACACGCTAAAATTACCAAGAATTTATCAAGCAAATCTCAAGGATTAATCGAGGTATGTAGCTTTGTCAGATTTTTGAAATTATGAGGATTTCAAGTAGAGTTTGGTGGCAAAATTTTGAGACCTCATGCTGTCAGATTTTTGAAATTATGAGGAATGATTAGAAAAGGATAGAGACCATTATTAAGAGCTTGGATTAGCTTGTTTGGTTGATGTTTTGATTGATTTTAGAAGAAAATCCAAATTCTCTAAGTTAGGGAAGCTATTCGGCCAAGCTAGGTCAAAGGGTTAGAGATTTATTTTAGATTACTTTGATGATTTCAATGAGTTTAGAATGTGATTTTATGTGGGAAAACATCAAGAAAAAGTGTTTGAAAGTATTGGAATAAAAAATGAAAATTTGAACCCTAATGGTGATACCTCTCGACCAAGGATGGAACAATAAGGAAGAGTTTGATTTTGATAAAACCAAGTTGATATTTGAATTCTACATTAAAAAAATTGTGTAGAAATGGCCCTAGAGATTTGTCAAAATAAAAGTAAGAGGTTGAAGTCAAAAGTTAAAGAGAAGGGGAGATTATGGAGTTGTTTTGATAACTAATGGCATTTTAAGTGACATTATTGGTAATGTGGCATATATTTATGCATGAATTGGTAGGCATTAACCAAAGATACAAAGAGATGCAAGAAGAAGTAAAGGAGGCTGAACACTTGGAATAAACAAAGAGGTAACAATGAACTTGTAATTTGAATGCTAACTTGCTTTGTTATGTGTTGCTTGATTTTTCAATGCCATGATGTGGTAGAGCTAGTTAGATAATAACATGTTAACTCCATACATAATATGCCTTAGCTTTATGCAATGTTGAGTGCTTGGATGGTATGTTTACTTGCTCCCTTCCTATGGCATAAGAGCATGTTAGTACGCATGTTGTTTAGTTAGTGATATATGGCATTCTTGCATTGCATGATTAGCATGATTATTGTGGTTCTTACTACTAGGATTTCTTTGAAGTCTCACTGCTTTTTATATCTAAATAATCAACAATTTAGGAGTTGGATCCTTTAAGGAGAAGGGCAAAGAGATCATGTCGGGATGTAGGTGTCAATACTTGAAATGTTCATGATTTTATGTGAACTTATGCTAATGCAACTTTGTAATAATTATGAATAAAGTTTGGATACTTGTATTTTTAACTTTAATGGCTGTAAAGTATGGATAATTTTGTGGTTGAATATGTTCTATATGTGTGGAAGTGATATATGATGCTAAGGAAAAAGAATAATCAAGAAAAGGCATGAAAATGGTATTATATAGCTTTAATAATGCCTAATTTTCATGTCAACATGATTATGGTAAAATGAATGAGTTTTGAGCTGAAAGCTGGTAGATTTATAGATCATATTTTTAGGTTGGAAAAAGTGGTAATTCATCAAAATTGGAGTTTTGTATAAAAAGTTATGCCTATCCAAAGTTAGGCATAAATTCTAGAAAATTAGAAATTTACCAAATGAACAGTGCTTCTTTACGTGAATTCTAGGAATGAGTGATAAAGGCTTAATACCAAAGAGCATTTTTCTTTTGAAGATCATGTTAGTAGATTTAAATAAAATTTGGAACTATTTCATTTTGATTTTTCTAAAATTATTTATGATTTTTCAAAATCTGGCCTAAGTCTGGGGTTACATGAATAGTAACCCGAATTTAAAACATTTTTAAGCTTGAATTTTTCTAACTTAAGGCCTTGAAAAGTGGTTTCAAATGGTTCTATTTGAAAGGTTATGTAGTCTAAAAGAAAGGTATTACATTTTTTGTATCACAGCAAAGGTTCTGGACTGTTGTTTGATGATTACTTGTTGTGCTAGAATTGTTATATTTGTTTGTTTGGTTTGCTGCGATATGAGGGAAGTGCAGGGAATAGACATTAGGGCATGCTGTGAGAGTAGTTTGAGGACATTATTAATTAGAGGATGCCTGAAAAACCCTACCCAGATTAGTACTACGGGATAAAGGACAGAGTAGATGCTTTTCCTCCAAGATATTACATAAGCTATGAGCAGATGTTGGGTTGGCTGGAGCATCAACGCGTTAATGTGGCGTCCAACCAAGTTAGGGAGGTAGATTTGCATGACAATGCATAGAATGCCCTAGTTCCCAGACATAATGAGGCAGAATCTAGCACTCTTCCAGTACCTAAACCAAGGAACAACGACAATAAAGTAGGCCTAAGCAAGATAAGGATCTTACCTCCAAAGAAAAAATTATTACCAGTATCGAAGGAATTCAATACAATAGAGGACCTAATTAAGTAATTCAAGTTCTGGGGCAGGCATCAAGAGAAATGAGAATCAATATTCCATAGTCTATCTTGATTTCTTTCACCAGATCAGACTGCTACATGCAACTATGACTAGGGAAGGCTAGACCCTAGATGCTGATATATGCGATGCAATATTATTATCTACCCTCCCAGATTCTTGGATTTGGTAAGACACCATACTAGTTATCTGTGAGAGTGTGGACGAATGAGCTTTGAGCAGTTAATAGATGTCTTAGAAAACTTTGTTATTTCTACTTCTCTATTTCCCGATCAGTTTTAGATAACTGTATTGTATATGTGTGACTTTTGGGATGATTGGTTATAACTATTAGGCTGTGCTACTACTTTTGTATATAAATATAAGTTTTATATATAAAGGTTAAAGGCTATATGTATATATAATGATGTTGTTTCTTTTATAGTTAAAAAGATATAACAACAATGGTGAGAACAAGACGTAATGCATAAAGAGGGGAAGAGCAAGATAGACTCCCTGTCGATCCTATTCAAGTAATAATGAATAAATTGAATGAATAATAGAAAATGATACAAGAGATATGAGCAACCCAAACTCATCACGAACAAGAAATGGATGCTACAATAGTAGCAGTGATAGCAGCTGTAGTACAGCCACAACAACCCGGGCCAAGAGTAGCTGGGATAGCTCAACCAGTCCAACCCTGTTACACCTATCTTTATTAACATATGATACCATATTTAGGACCATTTAGAAAAGGTAAGAAAATTCAATATTTTATAATTTGGTCCTAAGTTACTGTTCACTATTTCCTCAAATGTTTGCACACTTAAAAAATTCATAACTAATTATAGAAAAATCAAAATAGGATGGTTCTAAACTCTATTTGAAGCTTGTAATACAATCTTTAAGGAAAAAAATACTCATTTGTATCATGTCCTTATGAAACAGAGTCAAGAAATTCGTAAAGTTGTAATGTTCATTTGGTCATTTTTCAATTTTTTAGTATTTTAGCCCAACTTTGGAATAGTATAACTCTTAGCACGAAACTCCAAATTTAATGATCTAACACTTGGTTTAAAGTTAAAACTAAGATCTATAAGTCTAAAAAATCTCAGGTCCAAACTCATTGATTTGCTTATTACTTTATGTGTCACAAAATTGTTCAGTTTTAGGACATTTTCATCCCCTTAATCCAACTTCCTTGAATTTTCTTTCCTTTCTTTCATACCATACCATACCTGCCAGATCAAATCAATATTCATGAGCATAAATACTGCATTATAAGTGCATGATTTTAAGTTTGCAACATCCATAATCCATTACAAAATCACATCAAAGTTCATCAATATACAACACAATATTACATAACCAAAAAGCTACAAAACTTCACTATCCCAAGACCAATTCCTTACCCTTGTCCTTGCTTGATCCACCCCTTAGACAATGCATATTTTTACATAAAAAGAATGAGATTTCATAGAAATCTCAGTAGTAATGAACCATAATTGTCATGTTAATCAAGCTTTACATAATGCGACATGTTACATTATTTCATAACATTCTCAATTCATGTATCATTATGCCATGCATTGTGCCATATAAGAAATCAATCATATATTCACATTAACATATCATTATGCATTTGGCTGAAGCATATCAAGCATCATAATATCAACCATTGCCATAATATAATTAACCAACATAAAGCAAGCAACATATAAACATTAACCAAGCAAGAAAAACAATCAAATTATAGATTCAATGCTACCTTTTAACCTTGAACCAATTCAGTTTCTTGAAGGTTTAGTGTTCTCCTTGGTTCTTCTCCACAAAATCTATCAATCCAAGCATAATTACAAGCCACAGTATCAACCATCCAAGCTTGAATACAAACACTTAACCTTAAACGTACTTAAGTTACATTTTTCTTTGATTTTTAACATAATTATTCCTCCTTCAATTCCTTCAATCTTCTAGTTCATTCCTACATAATTATTCATGTAGAATCCAAATATCAATTTAGATTTAAAATCACACTCCTTCCCTTCCATTTTGACTTGGCCGAATATAGCCCCCTTTTAGGTTCAAAATTTTTAATTTTGATTCCAATGCTTCCAAACACTTTGTCTTGGTGTTTCCTAACATAAAAACACTTTTGAACCCATTGGAATCATCAAAACACAGCAAAATAAACTCCTACATCAAGAACACATTATGGCTGAATTGTAGGTATAAAGTCCCTAACTTGGTTTTCCAAAAATCAATCTAAATACCACTTAAACATAATAATTCCAATTCATTTTCAAGGCTTTTATCTTTCCCTAATCCATACTCATTCCAACTAAAATTCGACAGCACCATAACCTTGGAATACAACTCAAATTTCCAACTAAAACAAGCTTTAAACTTAACCAAAATAAAGCTCAAACTTACCTTGATAAATTCTTGACTACAACTTAGAATTTCCTCCTTCAACTGCACTATTTAAGACTCACTTCAAGGCTTAAGAATTCAGTTTGGTAGCACCTCCCCTCTTTTGTCAATTTTTGGCTATTTTAGTGTAATTAGGGGGTATTTATAGAGAAATTTTATGGCCCTCCCCCCTCATAGGTGGCATGATATTTGGCCACCTAAGAGGCCAAGTGGCTGCCATCAAGTGTCCTAAATTTTCTGATCATACCATGTGTACAAATTCAAGAATATTCCATGGATATTATAGGGTTAATTGGACTTAAATCCATCTATATATTGGGCCACACTTTGCATGAATTTTTTGGGCTTTTCTTGGTCCAAATCAACGCCCAATCTGATTTGGAAAGAGCAAGGAAAGTAGCCTAATCATAAAATATCAATTCCAAGCAATATTGAAGTTTATCAGTTACTATTTACTTGTAACTTCCTATAGTTATTCTAGGCCTCTAAATTCACATTTTTCTCCATGAAAACTGCTATTTAAATACTGTAGAGTTCAATTAGAACCATTTCAAACCACTTTGGATGGTCTTAAGCTCATAAAAACATAACTAGGACATTGATTTACGAAAACGCTGTTCACAATGCATTTTTCCAGATTACAGGTTCAACTTTGAAAAATGATAACTAATTCTAAAAAAAATCGTATAGAGGTGCTCCAAATTTCCATTTGAAGCTATTTCAATGCTCTTTAAGGAAAAAAATATCAAACTAGACTTATCTCTTGGAATTTGTATAGTTTATTCACTAAACTTTACTGTTCATTTGGTAAATTCTGCAACTTCCAAATTTCTTGCCTCAACCTTGAAAATTCGTATCTCCTTTGTGCACATCCAAAAAAGGTAAACTCTATGTAATTAAAGCTTAAGATGTGCACAATAAGCCTGCCAATTTTTGTGGATTAACTCATTCATTCAATAGGTCAAACTGGAGCTCGAAACTAACTGCTCTAACATACCTATGTTTTTCTCTTCTCCTTTT
>NW_021631897.1:0-22001 GCF_004799145.2 Neltuma alba
AAGACAGGTTTTCTCGAAGCACAATGTCATCATAACTTATGACATGTGTCGAGTCTGGGTGGTACTTTTTCAATTGGGAGACATGGAAGACATCATGAATTGACTTAAGTTCAAGGGAAGGACAACTTGTAAGCTACTGGTCTAGCTTTTGAAAGAATTTGAAACGGTCCAACATATTTTAGACTCAATTTCCTAGTCTTTAAGGATCGACAAACTCCCATAGTTGGTGATACTTTGAGAAAAATGTGATCACCAATTTCAAACTCTAACGGTCTCCTTCTAGTATCTGTGTAACTCTTCTGTCTACTTTGAGCTATTAAGAGTCTTTACTGAATAGTTTTAATTTGTTGGGAAGTCTGATCTACTATATCAGGACCATAAATGCTTCTTTCACTGAGCTCTTGTCCAACACAAGGGAGATTTACACTTCCTCCCATAGAGTGCTTTGTATGGTGCCATTCAGATGCTTGAATGGAAACTGTTGTTGTAGGTGAATTTGGTTAATAGTAAATACGTATCCCAATTACCATCAAAATCCAGTACACAAGCACATAGCATATCCTCTAACATCTGAATCGTTCTTTTTATTTGCCCATATGTTTGTGGATGGTAGGCTGTACTAAATCTAAGAGTAATGTCCATTTCTTTCTGTAAGGACCTCCAGAACTTAGAAGTAAATCCCGGGTCTCAGTCCAAAACAATACTCCTCAGGACACCATACAGCCAAACAACTCTTTTAATGTATAATTTCACTAACTTTTTTAGAGAATCTGTAACATTCATGGGGAGAAAATATGCTAACTTAGTCAAGCGGTCCACTATGACCCATATGGCATTGTGTTTAGCTGATGTCATCAGTAACCCTATGATAAAATCTATGGATATACTATCCCACTTCCATTCTAGGATATCCAGGGGTTGCAACTCTCTAATAGGTTTCTGATATTCTATATTTACTTTCTGGCAAGTGAGGCACTTTGCCATATACTTTGTGATATCCTTCTTCATTCCAGGCTACCAGAAAAGCTCTCTGATATCATGATATATCTTAGTCATTATGGGATGAAGAGTATACTTGCTCTTATGGGCTTCTGCTAGTATCTTTTCCCTAAGGCCAGTTACTTAGGGAACGTAAGTTCTTCCTTTAAACTCTAACAACCCCACTTCAAAGTTCAAAGTTTCTAGTCTCGCGCCTAGATAACTTCTCTTTGAAAACTTCTGCTAGCTGATCCTGAAACTACGCTTCCCTAATTTGATCCCTAAGTAGAGCTATAAACTATGTTCTACCTCCACTACCCTTAACTAGTTGTATCTGATATAGAGGACCCCAATCTTTGAAATCCTCTACCAGCTTCTGCTCCTTGGTCATTAGTGATGCTACCTATACTGCCTTCCTACTCAAGGCATCTGCAACCACATTCGCTTTACCTGGATGGTACTTAATCTGGAAATCATAATCCTTAAGCAAATCCATCTATCTGTGTTGCCTCATATTCAACTCTTTCTGATAGTGGAGGTACTTAAGGCTCTTGTGGTCACAAAACAACTTTATCGTTGCTCTGTACAAGTAATGTCTCCATATCTTCAATGCGTAAACTATCGCTGCCAATTCCAAGGTCATGGGTTGGGTAATTCTCCTCATGAGATTTCAACTGGCATGAGGCATAGGCTACCACCCTCCATTACTGCATAAGCACACATCCTAGTCTCTGCTTACTAGCATCTGTGTAAACCATATAGGTTTGTGAAGGATCAGGGAGTACAAGTATAGGAGTAGAGGTGAGCTTCCTCTTCAGTTCCTGAAAACTAGCCTCACTCTTCTTGTCCCACAAGAACGGCCGGTTCTTTCCTGGTCAACTTGGTCAGTGAAAGAGCAATTTGAGAGAAGTCCTTGATAAATCTTTTGTAATACCCCCCCGCTAGTCTGAGGAAACTTCTAATCTCTATTACCATCTTGGGTCTCTCCTAGTTCAGTACTGCCTCAATCTTACTGGGGTTGACAGCCACTCCCTCCCTCTTGGGAAATCACATGGCTGAGAAATTAGACTTCTTGTAGCCAAAACTCACACTTACTAAGTTTAGCAACAAGCTACTTCTCTTTCAGGGTATTTAGGACAATTCTCAAGTGCGTTCATGCTCTTTAGGAGACTTGGAGTACACTGGGATGTCATCAATGAACACCACCATGAACTGATCTAAATAAGGGCAAAAGATCCTATTCACATAGTCCATAAATCACAGGTGCATTTGTCAATCCAAATGGCATTACTAAGAACTCATAGTTCATAGCAAGTTCTAAATGTAGTCTTATGGACATATCAGGCTTAATCCTGAGTTGGTGGTAGCCAGATCTCAGATCAATCTTGGAGAACACATTGGCACCACCTAGCCAATCTAGCAAATCATCTATCCTAGGGAACAGATATTTGTTCTTAACTCTAACTTTGTTTAACTCCCTCTAGTCTATGTATAATCTTATACTATTGTCCTTCTTTTCACAAATAACACTAGAGCACCCCCATGGCGAAATGCTTGGTCTAATAAAAACTTTCTCAAGTTACTCTCTATTTGCTTCTTTAGTTCTGTATTTCTTTTGGAGCCATTCTATAAGGGCCTTAGAAATTGGTCCTGCTTCAAGTATGATATCAATCGTGAATTCTACTTCCCTGTCTGGAGGTAATCCTGTGATTTCTTTCGGAAGCACTTCTGAAAATTCCTTAACAACTGGGATTTCTCCTATCCCTTCTTCAACCTCTACTTGGATCAAGAAGAAGATGAGGAATCCTTGGCAACCTTTTTGTAGGCACTTGCCTACTTAGGCTTTTGTTATGAAGTTCAATCTAACTTCCGGATTCAACTCTATTTCTCTTACGGGTAGGATCAGGGTTTTGTTCTTACAGTCCATCAGGATGTTATGGGACAACAACTAATTCAATCTGATCACCACATTAATTTCATGAAAGGGCATACATATCAAGTCTAAGGTAGTACAACAGTGCTCAAAACAAACTACATAGTTTAAGCACATATCATATGTAATTACCCTAGCATGTGTTGGTGTGGACACATATATGTCATAACACAATATGTTCATAATCAAGCCAAGTCTTTTAACATAGGTATATGAGATAAAAGAATAACTAGTACCTGAATTAAACATTACAATCACTGGAGAGTTATTAATCATGATCGTACCTTGGATCAGTTTTGGAGATTTTCGAGCTTCTTCCCCTGTAAGGGCAAATACTAGTCCTTAGGTACGAGGCCTTAACTTCTCTGTATTATGCGAGTATTCCCTTAAGAAGTGTCCAGGCTTGTCGCAAGTATAGCAAATATTCTGTTTAGCCATGCATAATCTGTCACCGTGGTTCTTGCCGCAGGTTAGACATTCCTTGCCTTTAGTGGCTTGCCTCCCTTTTTGTTCTTTCGGTTGTCCCATGGTCTCTTTCTCTTCTTGTTGGTATTAGAGGAAGTACCACCTTAACCTCTGTTCTTCGGCTTAGGAGTAGTTTTAACCATTTGATGATGGTTCAAGCTATTTTCTATGATTCTGCAGGCTTCAACTACCTTGTTGAAGTGCTCAAATTGCCTGGGAGCAATCATCTCCCTTAAGGATCACTTCAGTCCCTAAACCTTCTTTTTTGTTGTCTACCTCTCATCGTCTCAGTAACAAAGATAGCTGGAGTAGTAAGAGAGACAGATGAACTTAGCTAGGTGCTCATCGAATGGCTCGTCATCCCTCTGCTTCAGGGTCAAGAATTCTACTTGCCTTTTGTTTTTGACCGACCTTAGAAAATACTTTTCATAGAATTACTCTAGGAACACTTCCCATGTTACCCTTATGTTTTGAGTATCCAGAATGAGTTTGGTGTTCTTCCACTAACAGTTGGTGTCTTTCCCTAACTTGTAAATTGCCATTTGGGCTTTCCGTTCAGTCGGACAGTCTAAAATCTTGAAAATTTTCTCCAAGCGGTTAATCCAATATTTAGTCGCTTGAAAGTTAAACACTCCATCAAATAACGGTGGGTTGTGTTTACAGAAATACTGATCCAAACAACACAACAGCCAAACATTGTCAGCCTAACCTACTATGGTTAGCTATAACAAAACATCCTACGATAGTGCTACGAGGATCCCTATCCATCTAGAGAAAGTGAATAATGACGAAGCCCTCGAGGCTTTGGATCCAATCTTCTATATTGTCTCTGACTATGTGATCTAAACGGACAATCTCGTGTGTCTAGAGGGGTGTATGGGGTAGGACGTCCACCATTTCTCGCAGCCAGTCATAGGGTTCCAGATAAGGATTACCTGGTCTATGGACCTGGTACAGCTCTCTTATGCCCTGGAAGTAACCTAGGTGTACTCTCAGGCCTGTGTCCACATCTCTCCTGATGTGATACCCTAGGAACCTCAATCTATCACTCAACTGAGCCATACTGTGTCTCATGTTTGGGCAGAGCTGGGGCAGTTACAACTGGTACTATATGTCACATCCAGTATTATGGCAATTTGAAATAAGGAATATTCCTAAATAATTGAAAGGTCAAAAATAATAAGGAGAAATAGAAGAATTTTGGTGGAAAATAATTATTATGATTTTCCAAGCCAATTATGAAAAGTTTGACTAATTAAGGAAATTGGTCAAGAATAATTATGGGAAAAATATTCCAAGTCATAGAAATTGAGGGAAAAATAAGGATAATATCCTTTGAGAATTATATGAGATTATAAATTAGTTTTAAGGTCAAATTACCCTTAGAGAAATTACAAAGGAATTTAAGGGTGATTTAGCCTAATTTAAGGGCTTTTATTTGGAAAATTCCAAATAAATATTTTAAGGAGAATAAAGGTTCAAGAAAATTCCTATGATATCTCAAGGAATTTAAAAAATTATGGAATTAAAAGAAAACCCTCAAGTATCCAAGATTTTCCTTAATTTCTTTGAAAGTGGAAAAATCCGTAAGAAAAGGAAATTAATTTTTCCTTTTATGTTAATTATGGGGAAATTAATTTCGAGACAAAGAGGGCAATTTAGAAAGATAAAAATGAGGAGAATAAAATAGGGCTCTGATAGAAAATAATTACAGAGGTTAGAATACTGTAATTATAGAAAGGATTCAAACCCGGAGTCAAAGTGCACCGATAAAGAGCTTTGCATTTTGAATGATCCTCATTGAGCCAAGTGTCAAGCCCTTAATGGAGAGGATTTGAAATTGCCAAGTGTCATTTTCTAAATGGGAGGATTTTGACTTTTGGTAATTAATTTCATTTGGATTTAGTTAATTAAGAAAGAGAAAGAAGGAACCAAGGGGGTAGTGACACTTGGATTAGCATTAATGGTGGTGGTTGAGATATTTTGAAGCATTAAATGAGCACTTCCTCCCCTAAAATCAGACCTCCATTTCGTGCAAGCCATAGCCAAGAGAGAAAAGAGAGTGTTTCAAGTGGAACCAAGGAAGAACTAAGGAGAAAGATAGCATCTTGGAGCACACAAGTGAGATTCAAGGTTAGTTTTTGGTTCTAAGTTGTTCCTTGCCTTGTTTTCTTGCTTTGTATGGTTGGAAATCTTGTTTCTCCTCTTCTTTGGGTGCTGGACGAAATGATGATGGTGTAGGGGAAGGAGTTATGTTGCTCAAATATGGTAAAACACTTCAAAACATAAAAGATCCAAGTGGTTACAAGTGATTTTAGGGTGTTTTGGAAGTGTGTTCTTTATTGTGTATTGTAAGGAGCATTTTGGTTTTGACACTAAATGGCCCCTAGGATGAGATTTTCAATGTTTTGATGGTTCCATGGTGTTTAAAATGGAAAAACATGTGGGGATAAGGCAAGAAAGGATTTTTAAACCCTATGGAAAACAAGTTCAAAAGCAAAGAGCAGAGATGGAACCTTTATGAAGCAAGAGTATTTTTGAGTTATGTTCTTGCTTTTGGTTGAAATGGATAATGATTCTTGTTGTCCTTTTTATGGATTATCATGCTAGGGTTTGACCTTTGTGAAGAAAAGAAGAGAATCAAAGAAAGCACAAATCTTTGGATCAAGGTAGCAAGTTAAACCTAGCTACTACCACTAACTAGCATTGTTGATTATTGTATGGTTAATTGCTATTATTGTGGTTGAGCTCTCTTGATTGTTATGTGGCTGCTCTTTATAGTATCTTGCTTTGGCCTTTGCATGATTGAGTTTGCCAAATGATAAGCATGTTAGTTCATCAATAGTAGCTAATGTGATCATGCATAATAATGATGCTTGTTGGTGCTATAGTTGGTTAATTTGCTATGGGATTTTCCAAAATCTCATCCCCCAAAATAATACAACATTTTAGGGCCTGAATCCTCCAAGGGAAAGCTGCAAGTGAAGGCTAATTATGGGGGTTTTACCATAAATTTCGTGACATTTTGGTTGTATAATTAAGGTACTACAGTGCTGAAATTTCACAGACACAGCCCTCTTCACGCAACTTTTTGATTATGTTCCCGAACGTTTCTGACTGTAAATTTGGCATGATTAAATATGACGTCTTGAGCTTCATTTTGATAGCTAATACGTTAAAAATGGCTCAGTATACGATTTATAATGATTTTTCAAAGTTAATGGTCAGAATCTGGGAATCAGGGTTTTTGGCAAATGGACAGTGTTGCCTTTCTCAAAAACCTGATGCTTTCTCATAAGAAATTGGGCAATGAGATTATTTTTCCTTGAAAGAGGACTTAAAGAGATTTAAGTAGAATTTTGAACCACCCCAATTGGATTTTGGAAGAATAAGTTATGAATTTTTGAAGTTGGGCCAGAAAAACTGGATTTTTACCCGATGAACAGTAAAAATCCGAAATTTAGCGTTTTTATGGTAAAAAGTGAGCCCAAGACCATCCAATGTGGTCTAAAATGATTTTGAAAGGAACCTAAGTCAATATAATAGTAAGGTGTGACATTTTTGGTATCAGAGCGGAGGTTCTGGCATAGGATAGAACATCTGCTTAAGTTACTCGTTAGATAACGGGGTTGGTTAAGGAGGATTCAGTGAGATGGACCACCATAGAGACCGATAGCCTAGGATATTCAACAAAGGGGTCCAACATTTATCCAGAGCATTGGGCTAACCTTGTAGGGATTTTCATAGGACAATTACTGTACCTACCTGGACCCGGTGACTTGATAGATCCTTATCAGGCTAGTGAAACCCCCGGCACTTGCAATGCCTGACCCTGATTTAACGGAGCTTAGGATCCATGGTCATGAGCAGTCTAAAGAGAAGTTAGAGTTCTTCAGTCATCATATCAGGAAAGATGAGGATCAGTAAGATTTACCTAGATTACCTTCAGGGGGTGAAGGTGTTGTATCAGACGTATAGATTAGATAACTTTTATCTAAATACTGAGGACTGGGATTATATGATAATGCACATGCTTCCATATTTACCCTCGTGGGTGAAGGGATCCTGTCGCCTGGATCAAATAGTAGGTTAGACTGGTGGTGCTTGGTTATAATATTGTTTGCTTTTCATATGTATGTTCTGAACTTGCTGCTTTGGTTGATGCATAAGTATTGTATGCTGAATGTTTTGGTAAATGAAATCCAAGCATGATGTTTACTTCTTGTTCCTTTATTATACTATCCGAGTAGTTAAATACGATGGTTAGAACTCGATGAAACCCTTCGCTAGAAAGACCCCTAGTGCAAGACGCAAGGGTCCCTCCTGACCCACTGCAAATAATTATGGATCGTCTCGAGCAACAGCAGAAGACCATCGAAGAGATGAGAGCAGCACAGGCTCGCCAGGAACAAGAGAGGGATGCCGCGATAGCTGCAGCGGTGGCAGCGACAATGGCTAACCTCAATAGGAGGCAGCCAGAGGAAGAAACTTCAGCGGCGCAAGCAACAGAACCATTACCTAGAATGGCAATGCCAGCAGTAGACCCTGACAGTATCCAGCAAGGGATGGCACGTTTCTGTAAACACAACCCACCGTCATTTGACGGAGTGTTTGACGTCCAAGTGGCAGAAGACTGGATTAACTGCTTGGAGAAGATTTTTAAAGTATTAGACTGCCCGACAGAGTGGAAAGCTCAGATGGCAATTTACAAATTAGAGAAAGATGCTGACCGCTGGTGGAAGAATACTGAACTTATCCTGGATGCTCAAAACACGAGGGTGACATGGGAAGTGTTCCTCGAGCAATTCTATGAGAAATATTTTCCAAGGTCAGTCAGGGATGAAAGGGAAGCAGAATTCCTGACCCTGAAGCAGAAGGATAATGAGCCATTTGACGAGTATTTAGCTAGGTTTATCCGTCTCTCCCACTATTCCAGTTACCTACGTTACCGAGATGATGAGCGGTGGATGACGAAGAAGATGGTTCGAGGACTGAGGCCATCTTTGAGGGAGATGATTGCTCCCAGACAATTTGAACAATTCAACAAGGCAGTGGAGGCCTGCCAATCACAGAAAGCAGCTTAAACCATCACCTGATGGTCAAGACAACTCCCAGAGCAGAGAAGGGAGGTCAAGGTGGCACCTCCTCAAATGCCAATAGGAAGAGAAGGAGGCCATAGGATAATCAAAAGAATAAGAAAGGAGGCAAGCCCTCGAACGACAAAGAATGTCCAACCTGCGGCAAGAGTCACGGTGATAGACCGTGTATGGCCAGGCAGAATGTTTGCTATACTTGGGCAAGCCCGGACACTTCTCAAGAGAATGTCCACAGAACACGGAAAAGGCAAGGCCACGCACCCAAGGACGAGTATTTGCCATCACACAGGAAGAAGCCCAGAAGTCACCAGAAATGATCTAAGGCATGATCATTATTAACAACCTCCCAGTGATTGCAATGTTTAATTAGGGTGCTAGTCGTTCCCTTATTTTGTATGCCTGAGCTAAAAGACTTGGCGTAGTTATGAATATGTTGTGTATATCTATGTGTCCACGCCAACACATTATAAGATAATTACATCTGATGTGTGCTTAAACTATATAGTTGTTGTGAGCACTGTTTACTGCCTTAAACTTAATATGTATGTCTTATATGAAATTGATGAGGTAATTGGATTGAATTGGTTGTGTCCCATAATGGCAAGGACAAAACCTTGATCCTACCCCTAAGAGAAATGCAGTAAAATCCGGAAGTTAAGTTAAACTTCGTAACGGAAGCCCATACGGGCAATGGTACGATGAATGAAGCTATGTAAGTCATGATAAACCAAGGGAATTAGTGGCGATGGATGAATACAGAGTGGTTACCAAAGGAGGTGGTAACTTCCATCGCTGCAAACAATGATTCTAGTCATGATGAACAAACACAATAACTCTCAGATGTTGAGGTAGTATCTCAACGAGACGTAACGACTTTTAAAGGTCGCAGAGAGTAAGATAAGTAAAAGTCAAGAAGAGAGCAGTAGCCACTATTTAGAGTTACCAGATTCCCCCTCAAAAAAGAAAAGTAATGATAAGAAGTTATACAAGACAGTTAGAGGTTGAGTGTACACGCCACTAGGAAGGTGGAAGTAGTCACCTAAGCTAGACAAACTCTTACAGCCTCGTTAGGGCTAGGGCACCATGATAGAGTAGCTATCTCAAGTCCTGGAATAGATGAATAGGAACTTGGAGATAGTGCAGTCAAGATGGAGAGCCCTAGTGAAATGTCTTAAGGATTAAGAAGAGGAGGATGAGACAGATAGCTATGCAGGGAACTAGCTTAGAGGTTGGCATGTTCCCTTAATGTTAAGAGATACTCAGTCGCTTGGGGTTTAGGTTGAGAGGCACCCTTTTCAGGGGATAAGGTCTTGGCTAGGAGTTTTCCTAGAGTGGGTGGAAATTGGTCCTCCAGATTAGAATTCACATTGCTCAAGATAGAGCAAGATACCCTATCCAAGCAGGAAAGGGAAGCAGCCGAGGCAAGGAGTATGACTAGCCAAGAACGAAGCCAGGCTTAGATGTATGTGAGCTTAGCAGAGTACTAGAGCAAGTAGAGAGAAGAAGAACCTCAAAAGTCCTCTCCCTATGACTTCCAGAAGCAGCTGCGAGCAAAAGAGAGGCTCCCTCTGGTAGGGATAAGATGTCTGGATGGCACGCTACAGACATAGCAACCAGTAAGAGCTTGTACTTCTTGCATTGAAATGCTAGGCATTATGCATGTTAGAGTATGCTCATACTGAAAAGTAAAGTAGAGGAAAGAGAAGTTGCATAAGTCCTCTCTCTGCACCATTCTAAAATAATAAGAAATGGTAAGAGCAGCTGGAGGAATAAGAGAATTCCTAAGATAATTGGCTTAGGCACCTAAAGAGATAAAAAGGTGGCCTGGGAAATTGACACAAGGCCCAGGGAATGGTATTGGTTCTTGGAATAGTTTTGGGGAATTATCAGTTAGGTGACCAACTGAGTGGAGGTAACTTTACTTAGTCCTATAGTCTAAGTCTCCCAGGGATCGGTACCTCTTTGGGAAGATAAGGACTAGGGATGAGTTGGAGTTATAGAAACCTCCTTCGGTTGTAAACCGATACTGAGAGAGTACCTATGACTTCCTTCGAGATAACCTTATCATTAGTTAGGCTGGGCTCAATTTCCTTCCGATTGATAGAGGAAAGCCAAAGTTAGAAGAATTAGAGCCGTAAGACCTGAACAAGAGACATTCAGGCTAGCTCCAAATACAGGAAGAACTCCATGCGATACAGAGACAGACTGAGTATTGACGGGCAAATCCTTAAGATGAGGCGAGAGACAAGAATGTGAGCTAAAAAGACCCGACTAAAGGTAGGTCAGGAAAGGGTCTAAGATAGTAAAGTGCCAGAGTTGAACCTATCAGAATCAGTGCCTCAGATTCCCGTCAGCACTGTTCAGTTAAGCGTGCCTGGGCAAGAGTAACCCAGTGATAGGTAACCTCTGGAAAGTAATGTAAGAGGGTGCAAAAGCCAAAAGTGTCAGCTCTTTTGGCAAGAATGCACTAAGTCTAGCAAAGAATGAAAGGCGAAGGTTAAGGAAGCTGTTAGGCTACCGAGTGTCCTGAGCAGTATGGTTTCAGACTAAGACCCGAGATTTACTTGAAGTTTTGGGGGTCCTTATAAAAGAAGTGGACACTACCCTCAGATTCAATGTACGCATCTGCGCTTATTTTCGGTGGTAACTCGGAGGCGTACTTACCGTTAGCTGAAGTAGCATAAGATGGTAATTTCCATGCAAGTATCCGAATGGCACCATACAAAGCACTCTTTGGGAGGAAGTATAGCTCTCCCTTGTGCTGGATAGAACTCAATGAAAGAAGTAAGTATGGTCCTAAGATAGTGGATCAGACTTCCCAGTAGATTAAAGTTATTCAACAAAGACTTCTAACGGCTCAAAATAAACAGAAGAGCTACCCAGACATTAAAGGAGACCGTTAAAGGTTGAGGTTGGTGATTAAAGTGTAACGATAAGGGAAGTCGGTCGATCCTCGAAGACTAAGAAGCTGGGTCCAAAGTATGTTGAATCATTTCAGATTTTGACCAGAGCTGGACCAGTAGCTTACAAGTTGGCCCTCCCCTTGAATTTGAATTGGATTCATAATGTCTTCCATGTCTCCCAATGAAAGAAGTACCATCCAGACCTAAAGCTTGGAATGTGCACTATAAGTATACCAAATTTCGTAGCTTAACTCATTCATATGATAGGTCAAATTAAAGCTCGAAACTAACTGCTCCATGACCTACGTTTTATCCCTTAACATCTCTTTACTTTAATTCTTTTTATTTCTTTGGCATACCTAACTTGGGCTTATTTTTTTCCCATTCATGCTCATACATTCCTATACATGCCATACGCTCTATAATTAAATACATGGCATTCACAACATAATTATAACACAGGAGAATTATACATTGAATATTAGTATCAATCATTAGCATCAATAATTCTCCACTTGACCCTTTGAGAATTATATGAGATTATAAAATTAGTTTTAAGGTCAAATTACCCTTAGAGAAATTACAAAGGAATTTAAGGGTGATTTAGCCTAATTTAAGGGCTTTTATTTGGAAAATTCCAAATAAATATTTTAAGGAGAATAAAGGTTCAAGAAAATTCCTATGATATCTCAAGGAATTATAAGAAATTATGGAATTAAAAGAAAACCCTCAAGTATCCAAGATTTTCCTTAATTTCTTTGAAAAGTGGAAAAATCCGTAAGAAAAGGAAATTAATTTTTCCTTTTATGTTAATTATGGGGAAATTAATTTCGAGACAAAAGAGGGCAATTTAGAAAGATAAAAATGAGGAGAATAAAATAGGGCTCTGATAGAAAATAATTACAGAGGTTAGAATACTGTAATTATAGAAAGGATTCAAACCCGGAGTCAAAGTGCACCGATAAAGAGCTTTGCATTTTGAATGATCCTCATTGAGCCAAGTGTCAAGCCCTTAATGGAGAGGATTTGAAATTGCCAAGTGTCATTTTCTAAATGGAGAGGATTTTGACTTTTGGTAATTAATTTCATTTGGATTTAGTTAATTAAGAAAGAGAAAGAAGGAACCAAGGGGGTAGTGACACTTGGATTAGCATTAATGATGGTGGTTGAGATATTTTGAAGCATTAAATGAGCACTTCCTCCCCTAAAATCAGACCTCCATTTCGTGCAAGCCATAGCCAAGAGAGAAAAGAGAGTGTTTCAAGTGGAACCAAGGAAGAACTAAGGAGAAAGATAGCATCTTGGAGCACACAAGTGAGATTCAAGGTTAGTTTTTGGTTCTAAGTTGTTCCTTGCCTTGTTTTCTTGCTTTGTATGGTTGGAAATCTTGTTTCTCCTCTTCTTTGGGTGCTGGACGAAATGATGATGGTGTAAGGGAAGGAGTTATGTTGCTCAAATATGGTAAAACACTTCAAAACATAAAAGATCCAAGTGGTTACAAGTGATTTTAGGGTGTTTTGGAAGTGTGTTCTTTATTGTGTATTGTAAGGAGCATTTCGGTTTTGACACTAAATGGCCCCTAGGATGAGATTTTCAATGTTTTGATGGTTCCATGGTGTTTAAAATGGAAAAACATGTGGGGATAAGGCAAGAAAGGATTTTTAAACCCTATGGAAAACAAGTTCAAAAGCAAAGAGCAAAGATGGAACCTTTATGAAGCAAGAGTATTTTTGAGTTATGTTCTTGCTTTTGGTTGAAATGGATAATGATTCTTGTTGTCCTTTTTATGGATTATCATGCTAGGGTTTGACCTTTGTGAAGAAAAAGAAGAGAATCAAGAAAGCACAAATCTTTGGATCAAGGTAGCAAGTTAAACCTAGCTACTACCACTAACTAGCATTGTTGATTATTGTATGGTTAATTGCTATTATTGTGGTTGAGCTCTCTTGATTGTTATGTGGCTGCTCTTTATAGTATCTTGCTTTGGCCTTTGCATGATTGAGTTTGCCAAATGATAAGCATGTTAGTTCATCAATAGTAGCTAATGTGATCATGCATAATAATGATGCTTGTTGGTGCTATAGTTGGTTAATTTGCTATTAGGATTTCCATGAAATCTCATCCCCTAAATGTAATACAATATTTTAGGGCCTGAATCATCCAAGGGAAAGCAGCAAGTGGAAGGCTAAATTATGATAATTTTACCATAAAATTTCGTGACATTTTGGTTGTATAATTAAGGTACTGGACAGTACTGAAATTTCCTAGGCCACCTATTTGTCTCTTTAGGTGCCTAAACCAATCTATCTTAGGAATCCTCTTATTCGTTCAGCTGCTCTTACCATTTCTTATTATTTTAGAATGGTGCAAAGAGAGGACTTATGCAACTTCTCTTTCCTCTACCTTACTTTTCAGTATGAGCATACTTTAACATGCATAATGCCTAGCATTTCAATGCAAGAAGTATAAGCTCTTACTGGTTGCTATGTCTGTAGCGTGCCATCCAGACATCTTATCCCTACCAAAGGGAGCCTCTCTTTCTGCTTGCAGCTGCGTCTGGAAGTCATAGGGAGAGGACTTTTGAGGTTCTTCTTCTCTCTACTTGCTCTAGTACTCTGCTAAGCTCAGATACATCTAAGCCTGGCTTTGTCCTTGGCTAGTCATACTTCTATTGGGTAAGGTCAACTCCACTAGCCTTGCCTCAGCTACTTCCCTTTCCTGCTTGGATAGGGTATCTTGCTCCATCTTGAGCAACATAAATTCTAATCTGGAGGACCAATTCCCACTCACTCTAGGAAAACTCCTAGCCAAGATCTTATCCCTTAAAAAGGGTTGCCTCTCAACCTAAACCCCAAGCGACTGAGTATCTCTTAACATTAAGGGGAACATGCCAACCTCTAAGCTAGTTCCTTGCATAGCTATCTGTCTCATCCTCCTCTTCTTAACCCTTAAGACATTTCACTAGGGCTCTCCATCTTGACTGCACTATCTCTAAGTTCCTATTCATCTATTCTAGGACTTGAGATACCTACTCTATCATGGTGCCCTAGCCCTAACGAGGCTATAAGAGTTTGTCTAGCATAGGTGACTACTTCCACCTTCCTAGTGGCGTGTACACTCAACCTCTAACTGTCTTGTATAACTTCTTATCATTACTTTTCTTTTTTTGAGGGGGAATCTAGTAACTCTAAATAGTGGCTACTACTCTCTTCTTGACTTTTACTTATCTTACTCTCTGTGTAGCTAGTTCCCTGCATAGCTATCTGTCTCATCCCCCTAAAATAGTCTTGAAAGGAACCTAAGTCAATATAATAGTAAGGTGTGACATTTTTGGTATCAAACGTAGCCACCGTTGCTTCCAATGATCCTCAGGGGATTGAGGTCATTCAAATATCTGATGATGTTAGAGCTGGCCCTAGTGAAGCCAAGCTACTCCCAATTATGAAAGAATTTCACACAATAGAGGACCTAGCCAGGGATTTTAGGGAGAGGGGCTGGTACATTAAGACCGATGAGAATCAAAATGCCCATATGTACCTAAGATATCTAGAGGATATCCGAAAGCTCTACCATTATGTGACTAGGGAAGATGCTACCCTAGAGATGATGGACTGGATATCAGCATTGCTTAGAGTACTCCCTCAGACTCAGCTTTGGAAAAATGGTGTGAGAGATGTTTGTAGTCACATGAATGGTGCTAGCTTCAGCGATCTCATTGATGCCCTTGAGATCTTTATAAGGAATACATTTTCTTGAGTAGATACCGAAGACTGGATCCTAATGATGATGGATATGCTCCCGTTCATATGCTGATAGTAGAATGAGTTCTGTCGTTTAGATTGGATATTGGGATCTGATGTTGAGTTAATGGACCCAGAGCTTTAAGAATTTTACTATTTCCCATTTTGGGTAGTCAGTTGGACTTTTGTAGTACTGACATAGGACTTGTATTGTTACAGCTAACCATAGTAGGTTGGTCTGGCATGCTTGATTGCTATGTATGTTCCTAAGATGGCTATGTATGTTAAACTATATTGCTGTGACTGATGACTGATGTTTGATTGATGTATTATGAATGCATATGTTGCTAAATGAAATCCAAGTATGTTGTTTATTTTCTTGTTCCTCAAATATGCTACCCGTTTAGTTAGTGTACTGGTTAGAACTGATAAAATGCTTTGTCGGAGAGACCCTCAGGACGTGACGTAATGGTCCATCCTAATCCAATATGATTAATTTTGGAATGCTTAGAATCACAATAAAAGGCTATTGAAGGGTTAAGGGCGGCACAAGCTAGCCAGGAACAAGAAAGAAATGTTATAATAGCAGCAGCAGTAGTAGTGGCAGTGGCTAACCTCAATAGGAGGTAGCCAGAGGAAGAAAGGTCAGCAGCACAAGCCACAGAACAATTGCCAGGTTGGCAATACCAGCAGTAGACCTTGACAGCATCTAGCAAAGGATGACTCACTTTTGCAAGCATAATTCGCCATCCTTCGATAGAATGATTGACATCCAAGTAGTAGAGGACTTGATCATATTTTCAGAGTTCTAGACTGTCTGACTACGCGAAAAGCCTAAAGGGCAAGTTACAAGATAAACAAAGGTACTGACCACTAGTGGAAGAATATCAAGATTCTTCTGGATGCTCAAACACGAGAGTGACATGAGAGGTGTTCCTAGAACAATTCCATGAGAAATAAGTTTCAAGGTCAGCCAGGGACGAAAAGGACACAGAATTCCTAACCCTGAAGCAAAAGGATAACGAGTCAATTAATGAGTAGTTAGCTAAGTTTAGACGTCTTTTCCACTACTTCAGTTACCTGCGTTACCGAGATGATGAAAGGTAGATGACCAAAAGATGGTCAGAGGACTAAAGTAGTCCTTAAGGGAGATGATTGCTCCCAGGCAATTCGAGCACTTCGACAAGGCAGTTGAGGCCTGCCGAATTACAGAGAATAGTTTTGAATGATCATTTGATTGTTGAACCTACTCCCAAGTTAGAGGAGGGAGATCAGGGTAGTACCTCTTCTGATGTGAATGGGAAGAGGAAGAGCTATGGGACAACCGAAAGAGTAAGAAAGGAGGTAAGGCCTCAAATGGCAAGGAATGCCTAATTGCGGCGGCAATAGTCATGATGATGGAACATATATGGTTAAGCAAAACATTTGCTGTACTTACAGCAAGTCCAGACACTTCTCTAGAGAATGTCCACATAGTATAGAGAAGTTAAGGTTACGTACCCAAAGACGAGTACTTGCCATCACAGGGAAAGAAGCCCAAAAGTTTTCGGAAATGATCCAAGGAACAATCATTATTATGAACTTCCCAATGATTGCAATGATACATTAGGGTGCTAATCATTTTCTTCTCTCATATGATTATTTTAAAGGACCCGACTTGGTTATGATTATGTTGCTGTATGATATATGCCCATACCAACACATAATAGGACAATTACATCTGATGTGTGCTTAAAATGTGTAGTTGGTTATGAGCACTGTTATATTGCCTTAAACTTGATATGTAGGCCTTCTATGAAGCTAATGTGGTGAAGGGATTGAATTGGTTGTTATGCCAACAGTAAGGACAAAACCCTGATCCTACCTTCAAGAGAAATAGAGTTAAATCCAAAAGTTAAGTTAAACTTCGTAACGGATGCCTAGACTGGCAATAGTACAATAAATGAAGCTACCCAAGACTAACAGAGGTTAAGAGAAAAGCGTGTTTTGTCATGACAAACCAAGGGAATTAGTGGCGATGGACGAATATAGAGTGATTATCAAAGGAGGTGGTAACTTCTATCGCTACAAATAAGGGTTCTGGTCGTGACCGATAAACACAATAAATCTAAGATATTGAGGTGGTATCTCAATGAGACACAACGACTCTCAGAGGTCACAAAGAGTGAGATTAGTAGAAGATAGAAAGAGAGAAGTAGCCACCGATTAGAATTATCAAATTCCCCCTCAAGAGGAAGAGTAATGATGACGAGGAGTTGAATGAGACAGTTAGGGGTTGAGTCTTTACACCTTTAAGAAGGTGTAAGTGGCAACCTAAGCTAGACAAACTCTTATAGCCTCGTTAGGGCTAAGGCCCCATGATGGAATAGCTATCTATCTTAAGTCGGAAGAGATGAATAGGAGCCTGGAGATAGTGAAGTTAAGATGGAGAGCCTTAGTGAAATGTCTTAAGGATCAAGAAGAAGAGGACGAGACAAATGGCTATGCAGGGAACTAGCTTAGAGGTTGGCATGTTCCCTTAATGTTAAGAGATACTCAGTCGCTTAGAGTTTAGGTTGAGAGGCACCCTTTTCAAGGGATAAGTTCTTGGCAGGAATCTTCCTAGAGAAAATAGGAATTGGTCCTCTGAGTTAGAATTGATGTTGCTCAAGATGGAACAAAATGCCCTATCCGAACGGGAAAGGGAAGCAGCGAGGCAAGGCAAGCGGAGTTGACCTTACCCAATGGGAGTATGACTAGCCAAGAACGAAGCTAGGCTTAGATGTACTTGAGCTTAGCAGAGTACTAGAGTAAGTAGAAAGAAAAAGAACCTCAAAAGTCCTCTCCCTATGACTTCTAGAAGCAACTGCGAATAGAAAAAGAGGCTCCCTCTTGTAGGGATAAGATGTCCGTTGGCATGCTATAGGACATAGCAACCAGTAAGAGCTTACACTCCTTGCATTAAAACGCCAGACATTATGCATGTTAGAGTATGCTCGTACTGAAAAGTAAAGTAGAGAAAAGAGAAGTTGCATAAGTCCTCTTTCTGTACCGTTCTAAAGTAGTAAGAGACAGTAAAGCAGCTAGAGAGTAAGAGAACTCCTAAGACAAATTGGCTTAGGCACCTAAAGAGACGAATAGGTGGCCTGGGGAATTGACAGGAGGCTTAAGAAAATGGCATTGGGTTGGAACAGTTTTGGGGAATTATTGGTATGGTGACCAACTGAGTGGAGATGACTTCACTTAGTCTTATGGTCTAAGTCTCCCAGAGATTGGTACCTATTTGGGAAGATGAGGACCAGGATGAGTTGAGGATGTGAAAACCTCCTTCGGTTGTAAACCAGTACTAAGAGAGTACCCATGACCTCCTTCTAGATAACCTTATCATTGATTAGGCTGGATTCAATTTCCTTCCGACTAGTAGAGGAAAGCCAAAGTGAGAGGAGTTAGAGCCATAAGACCTGGAAAAGAGACATTCAGGCTAGCTCTAGATACAGGAAGAACTCCATGTGATACAGAGACAGACTGAGTATTGACGGGTAAATCCTTAAGATGAGGAGGCAAGAGACAAGAATGTAAGCGGAAAAGACCCGGCTAAAGATAGATCAGGAAAAGGGGTCTAAGACAGTAAAGTACCAGGGTTAAGCAAATCAGAATCAGTGCCTCAATTTTCCATCAGCACTGTTTAGTTAAGTATTTTAGGGAAGAGTAGCCTAAGGAAGGGTGACCCTGGGCAAAAATGTGAGAAAGTGCAAAAGCCAGAAATATTAGCTTTTTGGCAAGGATGCACTAAGTTTAACAGAAAATGGAAGATAAAAGTTGATAAAGCTGTTAAGCTACCGACTATCCTAAGCAGTATGGTTTCAGACTAAGACCTGAGATTTGCTTGAAGTTTTGGAGGTCCTTATGAAAGAAATGGACACTACTCTCAACTTCAGTATAGCCTACCATCCTGAGATGGATGGGCAGACACAGAGAATGATATGGATGTTAGAAGATATGCTACACGCATATGTACTTGATTTCGGCAGTAAACAGGGTGTGTACTTACCATTAGCTGAATTTGCTCAAAGATGATAGTTTCCATGTAAGTATTTGAATGGCGCCATATGAAGCACTCTATGGGAGGAAGTATAGATCCCCCTTGTGTTAGATAAAGTTCAATGAAAGAAGTAAGTATAATCCTAATATAGTGGATTGGACTTCCCAGTAGATTAAAGTTATTTAGCAAAGACTTCTAACGGCTCAAAGTAGACAAAAGAGCTACTCAGATATTAAAGGAGACCGTTAAAGATTGAGGTTGGTGATTAAAGTGTAACCAACAACGGAAGTCGGTCGATCCCTAAAGCTTAAGAAGTTAAGTTCAAACTACGAAGGACTTTTCAAATTTTGTCCAAGACTGGATCAGTGGGTTATAAGTGACCATTCCCCCTTATGTAAGTCAAATTCATGATGTCTTCTATAACTCCCAATGAAAGAAGTACCATCTAGACTCGACATATGTCATAAGCTATGATGACATTGTGCTCCAGAACAACCCGTCTTTGAGATCAGACTAAAGCGAATCACTGATTAGAAAGTGGAACGGTTGAGAAACAAGCAGTTTTCACTAGTTAAGGTTGTCTGAAAAGGTCTTATACTAGAAGTCATGAGGGAGATAGATAGAGATAAGATAGAGGAAAAGTATCCTGAACTTTCCAATAAGATATACTTTAAATTTCGAGGACGAAATTTTTAGAGGGGGAGAAATGTCACATCCAGTAATATGGCAATTAGGAATAAGAATATTCCTAAATATTTAAAGGCCAAAAATGACAAGGAGAAATAGAAGAATTTTGGTGGAAAATAATTATTATATTTTCCAAGCCAATTATGAAAAGTTTGACTAATTAAGGAAAATTAGTCAAGAATAATTATGGAAAAATAATTTCGAGTCTCACAGAAAATTAAGGAAAAATAAAGAAAAGGTTCCTTGAGAATTATATGGGATTATAAAATTGGTTTTATGACCAATTTGCCCTTAGAGAAATTACAAAGGAATTTAAGGGCAATTTAAGCTAGTTTAAGGTCTTTATTTGGAAAATTCCAAATAAATATTTTTAAGAAGAATAAAATCCCAAGAAAATTTCTATGATATCCCAAGGAATTATAAGAGATTATGTAATTAAAAGAAGACCCCTAAGTATCTAGATTTTTCCAATTCTTTTGAAAAGTGGAAAAATCAATAAAGAGAAGGAAATTAGTTTTTCTTTTTAATTTAATTATTGGAAAATTAAATTTCAGACAAAGAGGGAAAATTTGGAAAGATAAAAATGAGGAGAATAATTTATGGATCTGACAGAAAATAATTACAGGGGCCAGAGCACTGTAATTATAGAAAAGTTAAACCCGGAGTAAAAGTGCACCGATAAAGCAAGACTAGAGTCTTGCAATTCAAATGGTTCACACTTAGCCATGTGTCAAGCCTCTAATGGATGGTAATTAAAGCTTTCCAAGTGTCAAGCCACCAATGGAGAGGATCTTGACTTTGGAATTTAATTACATTATGATTTAAGTTAATTAAGAGAGAGGTTTAAGACTAATTAGGCACTTGACACTTGGCTCCTCATTAATGATGGTTGGTGGGGTATTTTGTGCATTGAATGAGCTTCTCCTCCCCCTAAATCTGATCCATATTTCGTGCAAGGCATGAAGAGAGGGAAAAAGAGAGAGTTCAAAGGAAAACCAAGAGAAAGGCATCAACTTTGGTCATTCAATCAAGGATTCAAGGTGAGTTCTTAGTTCTAGATGTGTTCTTGCCTTGTTTTCCTTCTCTTTTATGGTTGAAAAAATCTGTTCCCTCTCTCTTTAATGGTTGGCCAAACTGAATAATAAAAAGGAAGGGAAGGGAGTTTTGTTCATCACACTTGCTAAGACACAACAACACAAGTTAGATCCCAGTGTTTGCAAGTGATTATAGTTGGTTTTGAAGCATTTTTCATGGTTATTTCCTTGAGTGTTATTTTCAGCTAAAGTAAGATTTGAACCCTAGGATATGTTTTTCAAAGTTTAAGGCTTTCATTGTGTTCAAAATGAAAAATAGTGTAGGGTAAACCTAAAGAACAAGTGTTAGAAGCGATAGAAGCAAAGTTGCAATTTTTGAGTTTTAAACCCTAAGGGTTTGGCCAAGCTGAAACTGGAAGGAAAATTTATTTTGTTAAATCCAAGTAGATATTTGGAATCTACATGAAAAATCATGTGGGGTTGAGTCAAGAGGGAATTTTTAGGGTTTATGAAAACCAACTCTAAAAATCCAAGAACAAAGATGGAAGCTTTAAGGGGTTTAGGAGTTACTTGAGTTATGATAGTCATTTTATGAGGAATGGTTGATGATTCTTGCTACCCTTTTTATGGATTTCCATGTTAGGGTTTGGCACTTGTGGAAGCAAGAAGGAACAACAAGAAAACAAAAAGCATTGGATTAAGGTAGTGGGATCTAATTAGCCATTAATGTTAACTTTGCATTGTTATTTATGGCATGTATGCTTGCTATTATATGGTTGAACTATGATGTTGTGATATGGTTACTCCTTGCATTTGTTGCCATAGCCTTGCATGTTGAGGTTGCCTATTTATAAAAGATTAGTTCTCCTATGATAGCTAATGTTGAAATGCTTTATAATGATGCATATTAATGTTTGGTTGATTGATCTTGCTACTAGGATTTCTTAAAATCTCATCCCCAAATATAATCTAACATTTTAGGGCCTGAAACTACTATGAGCAAGCTAAATTGGAGGCTAAAGTATGGTGTTTTGCCATAAAATTCATGGACCCTTTTGGTTATGTATATATTAAGCTAACAGTGCTGTAAGCACACTGACACTGCCATGTTTACGTGACATTTGACTATACTCCCGGATGCGTT